>NW_025956186.1:0-44071 GCF_023159225.1 Perognathus longimembris pacificus | reverse complement strand
CTTTCCCCTGTGTAATTACCTTAACAAGCTCCAGCTGTTTTTATCCTCAGAAGGTTTACTCCCTGATATACAGCTGCCTACCCCCTTCGTAAGTGCAGGTCCTAAATGAGCTTTTTTCCTGTTCCCTCACCACAATCCAGATTCTTTTGGGGAGTTACCAGTACAATAACCATACCAGGAAGTACTTAATTTATTAAGCTACTGCTTTTCTTAATCTCAGTGTAGATATATACTGATAAACAGCTACCTACGCAGCATGTTCATGTCGTTCCTAAATGAGCTTTTATCTCTCTCCCTCACCACAAATCAGATTCTTCTGAGGAGTTCCCAGTACATTATCCTTTCCCCTGTGTAATTACCTTAACAAGCTCCAGCTGTTTTTATTCCCAGAAGGTTTACTCCCTGATATACAGCTGCCTACCCCCTTCGTAAGTGCAGGTCCTAAATGAACTTTTTTCTCTGTTCCTTCACCACAATCCAGATTCTTTCGGGGAGTTAACAGTACAGTAACCATACCAGGAATTACTTAATTTATTAAGCTACTGCTTTTCTTAATCTCAGTGGAGATAATTACTGATAAACAGCTACCTACGTAGCATGTTTATGTCGTTCCTAAATGAGCTTTTATCTCTCTCCCCTCACCACAAATCAGATTCTTCTGAGGAGTTCCCAGTATATTATCCTTTCCCCTGTGTAATTACCTTAACAAGCTCCAGCTGTTTTTATTCTCAGAAGTTTTACTCCCTGATATACAGCTGTCTACCCCCTTCGTAAGTGCAGGTCATAAATGAGCTTTTTTCTCTGTTCACTCACCACAATCCAGATTCTTTTGGGGAGTTACCAGTAAAGTAACCATACCAGGAAGGACTTAATTTATTAAGCTACTGCTTTTCTTAATCTCAGTGGAGATATTTACTGATAAACAGCTACCTACGCAGCATGTTCATGTCGTTCCTAAATGAGCTTTTATCTCTCTCCCCTCACCACAAATCAGATTCTTCTGAGGAGTTCCCTGTACATTATCCTTTCCCCTGTGTAATTACCTTAACAAGCTCCAGCTGTTTTTATTCTCAGAAGGTTTACTCCCTGATATACAGCTGTCTACCCCATTCGTAAGTGCAGGTCCTAAATGAGCTTTTTTCTCTGTTCCCTCACCACAATCCAGATTGTTTTGGGGAGTTACCAGTACAGTAACCATACCAGGAAGTACTTAATTTATTAAGCTACTGCTTCTCTTAATCTCAGTGGAGATATTTTCTGATAAACAGCTACCTACGCAGCATGTTCATGTCGTTCATAAATGAGCTTTTATCTCTCTCCCCTCACCACAAATCAGATACTTCTGAGGAGTTCCCAGTACATTATCCTTTCCTCTGTGTAATTACATTAACAAGCTCCAGCTGTTTTTATTCTCAGAAGGTTTACTCCCTGATATACAGCTGCCTACACCCTTCGTAAGTGCAGGTACTAAATGAGCTTTTTTCTCTGGTCCCTCACCACAATCCAGATTCTTTTGGGGAGTTATCAGTACAATAACCATACCAGGAAGTAATTAATTTATTAAGGTACTGCTTTTCTTAATCTCAGTGGAGATATTTACTGATAAACAGCTACCTACGCAGCATGTTCATGTCGTTCCTAAATGAGCTTTTATCTCTCTCCCCTCTCCACAAATCAGATTCTTCTGAGGACTTCCCAGGACATTATCCTTTCCCCTGTGTAATTACCTTAACAAGCTCCAGCTGTTTTTATTCTCAGAAGTTTACTCCCTGATATACAGCTGCCTACCCCCTTCGTAAGTGCAGGTCCTAAATGAGCTTTTTTCTCTGTTCCCTCACCACAATCCAGATTCTTTTGGGGAGTTACCAGTACAGTAACCATACCAGGAAGTACTTAATTTATTAAGCTACTGCTTTTCTTAATCTCAGTGGAGATATTTACTGATAAACAGCTACCTACGTAGCATGTTCATGTCGTTCCTAAATGAGCTTTTATCTCTCTCCCCTCACCACAAATCAGATTCTTCTGAGGAGTTCCAAGTACATTATCCTTTCCCCTGTGTAATTACCTTAACAAGCTCCAGCTGTTTTTATTCTCAGAAGGTTTACTCCCTGATATACAGCTGCCTACCCCCTTCGTAAGTGCAGGTCATAAATGAGCTTTTTTCTCTGTTCCCTCACCACAATCCAGATTCTTTTGGGGAGTTACCAGTACAATAACCATTACCAGGAAGTACGTAATTTATTAAGCTACTACTTTTCTTAATCTCAGTGGAGATATTTACTGATAAACAGCTACCTACGCAGCATGTTCATGTCGTTCCTAAATGAGCTTATATCTCTCTCCCCTCTCCACAAATCATATTCTTCTGAGGAGTTCCCAGTACATTATCCTTTCCCCTGTGTAATTACCTTAACAAGCTCCAGCTGTTTTTATTCTCAGAAGGTTTACTCCCAGATATACAGGTGCCTACCCCCTTCGTAAGTGCAGGTCCTAAATGAGCTTTTTTCTCTGTTCCCTCACCACAATCCAGATTCTTTTCGGGAGATACCAGTACAGTAACGATACCAGGAAGTACTTAATTTATTAAGCTACTGCTTTTCTTAATCTCAGTGGAGATATTTACTGATAAACAGCTACCTACGCAGCATGTTCATGTCGTTCCTTAATGAGCTTTTATCTCTCTCCCCTCACCATAAATCAGATTCTTCTGAGGAGTTCCCAGAACATTATCCTTTCCCCTGTGTAATTACCTTAACAAGCTCCAGCTGTTTTTATTCTCAGAAGGTTTACTCCTGATATACAGCTGCCTACCCCCTTCGTAAGTGCAGGTCCTAAATGAGCTTTTTTCTCTGTTCCCTCACCACAATCCAGATTCTTTTGGGGAGATACCAGTACAGTAATCATACCAGGAAGTACTTAATTTATTAAGCTACTGCTTTTCTTAATCTCAGTGGAGATATTTACTGATAAACAGCTATCTACGCAGCATGTTCATGTCGTTCCTAAATGAGCTTTTATCTCTCTCCCCTCACCATAAATCAGATTCTTCTGAGGAGTTCCCAGTACATTATCCTTTCCTCTGTGTAATTACCTTAACAAGCTCCAGCTGTTTTTATTCTCAGAAGGTTTACTCCCTGATATACAGCTGCCTACCTCCTTCGTAAGTGCAGGTACTAAATGAGCTTTTTTCTCTGTTCCCTCACCACAATCCAGATTCTTTTGGGGAGTTACCAGTACAATAACCATAACAGGAAGTAATTATTTATTAAGCTACTGCTTTTCTTAATCTCAGTGGAGATATTTACTGATAAACAGCTACCTACGCAGCATGTTCATGTCGTTCCTAAATGAGCTTTTATCTCTCTCCCCTCTCCACAAATCAGATTCTTCTGAGGACTTCCCAGGACATTATCCTTTCCCCTGTGTAATTACCTTAACAAACTCCAGCTGTTTTTATTCTCAGAAGGTTTACTCCCTGATATACAGCTGCCTACCCCCTTCGTAAGTGCAGGTCCTAAATGAGCTTTTTTCTCTGTTCCCTCACCACAATCCAGATTCTTTTGGGGAGTTACCAGTACAGTAACCATACCAGGAAGTACTTAATTTATTAAGCTACTGCTTTTCTTAATCTCAGTGGAGATATTTACTGATAAACAGCTACCTACGCAGCATGTTCATGTCGTTCCTAAATGAGCTTTTATCTCTCTCCCCTCACCACAATCCAGATTCTTTTGGGGAGTTACCAGTACAGTATCCGTACCAGGAAGTACTTAGTTTATTAAGCTACTGCTTTTCTTAATCTCAGTGGAGATATTTACTGATAAACAGCTACCTACGCAGCATGTCCATGTCATTCTTAAATGAGCTTTTATCTCTCTCCCCTCATCACAAATCAGATTCTTCTGAGGAGTTCCCAGTACATTATCCTTTCCCCTGTGTAATTACCTTAACAAGCTCCATCTGTTTTTTTTCTCAGAAGGTTTACTCCCAGAATATACAGCTGCCTACCCCCTTCGTAAGTGCAGGTCCTTAATGAGCTTTTTTCTCTGTTCCCTCACCACAATCCAGATTCTTTGGGGAGTTACCAGTAAAGTAACTATACCAGGAAGTACTTAATTTATTTTTATTTTTATTTTTTTACCAGGAAGTACTTAAATTTTTAAACTACTGCTTTTCTTATCTCAGTGGAGATATTTACTGATAAACAGCTAACTACGCAGCATGTTCATATAGTTCCTAATTGAGCTTTTATCTCTCTCCCCTCACCACAAATCAGATTCTTCTGAGGAGTTCCCAGTACATTATCCTATCGCCTGTGTAATTACCTTAACAATCCCCAGCTGTTTTGATTCTCAGAAGGTTTACTCCATTATATACAACTGCCTACCCCCTTCGTAAGTGCAGGTCCTAAATGAGCTTTTTTCTCTGTTCCCTCACCACAATCCAGATTCTTTTGGGGAGTTACCAGTACAGTAACCATACCAGGAAGTACTTAATTTATTAAGCTACTGCTTTTCTTAATCTCAGTGGAGATATTTACTGATAAACAGCTAACTACGCAGCATGTTCATGTCGTTCCTAAATGAGCTTTTATCTCTCTCCCCTCACCACAAATCAGATTCTTCTGAGGAGTTCCCAGTACATTATCCTTTCCGCTGTGTAATTACCTTAACAAGCTCCAGCTGTTTTTATTCTCAGAAGGTTTACTCCCTGATATACAGCTGCCTACCCCCTTCGTAAGTGCAGGTCCTAAATGAGCTTTTTTCTCTGTTCCCTCACCACAATCCAGATACTTTTGGGGAGTTACCAGTACAGTAACCATACCAGGAAGTACTTAATTTATTAAGCTACTGCTTTTCTTAATCTAAGTGGAGATATTTACTGATAAACAGCTACCTACGCAGCATGTTCATGTAGTTCCTAAATGAGCTTTTATCTCTCTCCCCTCACCACAATCAGATTCTTCTGAGGACTTCCCAGTACATTATCCTTTCCCATGTGTAATTACCTTAACAAACTTCAGCTGTTTTTATTCTCAGAAGGTTTACTCCCTGATATACAGCTGCCTACCCCCTTCGTAAGTGCAGGTCCTAAATGAGCTTTTTTCTCTGTTGCCTCACCACAATCCACATTCTTTTGGGGAGTTACCAGAACAGTAACCATACCAGGAAGTACTTAATTTATTAAGCTACTGCTTTTCTTAATCTCAGTGGAGATATTTACTAATAAACAGCTACCTACGCAGCATGTTCATGTCGTTCCTAAATGAGCGTTTATCTGTCTCCCCTCACCACAAATCAGATTCTTCTGAGGAGTTCCCAGTACATTATCCTTTCCCCTGTGTAATTACCTTAACAAGCTCCAGCTGTTTTTATTCTCAGAAGGTTTACTCCCTGATATACAGCTGCCTACCCCCTTCGTAAGTGCAGGTCATAAATGAGCTTTTTTCTCTGTTCCCTCACCACAATCCAGATTCTTTTGGGGAGTTACCAGTACAATAACCATACTAGGAAGTACTTAATTTATTAAGCTACTACTTTTCTTAATCTCAGTGGCGATATTTACTGATAAACAGCTACCTACGCAGCATGTTCATGTCGTTCCTAAATGAGCTTTTATCTCTCTCCCCTCTCCACAAATCATATTCTTCTGAGGAGTTCCCAGTACATTATCCTTTCCCCTGTGTAATTACCTAACAAGCTCCAGCTGTTTTTTATTCTCAGAAGGTTTACTCCCTGATATACAGCTGCCTACCCCCTTCGTAAGTGCAGGTCCTAAATGAGCTTTTTTCTCTGTTCCCTCACCACAATCCAGATTCTTTTGGGGAGATACCAGTACAGTAACCATACAGGAAGTACTTAATTTATTAAGCTACTGCTTTTCTTAATCTCAGTGGAGATATTTACTGATAAACAGCTACCTACGCAGCATGTTCATGTAGTTCCTAATTGAGCTTTTATCTCTCTCCCCTCACCACAAATCAGATTCTTCTGAGGAGTTCCCAGTACATTATCCTTTCCCCTGTGTAATTACCTTAACAATCCCCAGCTGTTTTGATTCTCAGAAGGTTTACTCCCTGATATACAGCTTCCTACCCCCCTTCGTAAGTGCAGGTCCTAAATGAGCTTTTTTCTCTGTTCCCTCACCACAATCCAGATTCTTTTGGGAGTTACCAGTACAGTAACCATACCAGGAAGTACTTAATTTATTAAGCTACTGCTTTTCTTAATCTCAGCGAAGATATTTACTGATAAACAGCTACCTACGCAGCATGTTCATGTCGTTCCTAAATGAGCTTTTATCTCTCTCCTCTCCTCCACAATCATATTCTTCTGAGGAGTTCCCAGTACATTATCCTTTCCCCTGTGTAATTACCTTAACAAGCTCCAGCTGTTTTTATTCTCAGAAGGTTTACTCCCTGATATACAGGTGCCTACCCCCTTCGTAAGTGCAGGTCCTAAATGAGCTTTTTTCTCTGTTCCCTCACCACAATCCAGATTCTTTTGGGGAGTTACCAGTACAGTAACCATACCAGGAAGTACTTAATTTATTAAGCTACTGCTTTTCTTAATCTGAGTGGAGATATTTACTGATAAACAGCTACCTTCGCAGCATGTTCATGTCGTTCCTAAATGAGCTTTTATCTCTCTCCCCTCACCACAATCCAGATTCTTTTGGGGAGTTACCAGTACAGTATCCGTACCAGGAAGTACTTAGTTTATTAAGCTACTGCTTTTCTTAATCTCAGTGGAGATATTTACTGATAAACAGCTACCTACGCAGCATGTTCATGTAGTTCCTAATTGAGCTTTTATCTCTCTCCCCTCACCACAATCAGATTCTTCTGAGGACTTCCCAGTACATTATCCTTTCCCATGTGTAATTACCTTAACAAACTTCAGCTGTTTTTATTCTCAGAAGGTTTACTCCCTGATATACAGCTGCCTACCACCTTCGTAAGTGCAGGTCCTAAATGAGCTTTTTTCTCTGTTGCCTCACCACAATCCAGATTCTTTTGGGGAGTTACCAGAAGAGTAACCATACCAGGAAGTACTTAATTTATTAAGCTACTGCTTTTCTTAATCTCAGTGGAGATATTTACTAATAAACAGCTACCTACGCAGCTTGTTCATGTCGTTCCTAAATGAGCGTTTATCTGTCTCCCCTCACCACAAATCAGATTCTTCTCAGGAGTTCCAGTACATTATCCTTTCCCCTGTGTAATTACCTTAACAAGCTCCAGCTGTTTTTATTCTCAGAAGGATTACTCCCTGATATACAGCTGCCTACCCCCTTCGTAAGTGCAGGTCATAAATGAGCTTTTTTCTCTGTTCCCTCACCACAATCCAGATTCTTTTGGGGAGTTACCAGTACAATAACCATACATGGAAGTACTTAATTTATTAAGCTACTACTTTTCTTAATCTCAGTGGAGATATTTACTGATAAACAGCTACCTACGCAGCATGTTCATGTCGTTCCTAAATGAGCTTTTATCTCTCTCCCCTCACCACAAATCAGATTCTTCTGAGGAGTTCCCAGTACATTATCCTTTCCCCTGTGTAATTACCTTAACAAGCTCCAGCTGTTTTTATTCTCAGAAGGTTTACTCCCTGATATACAGCTGCCTACCCCTTCGTAATTGCAGGTCCTAAATGAGCTTTTTTCTCTGTTCCCTCACCACAATCCAGATTCTTTTGGGGAGTTACCAGTACAGTAACCATACCAGGAAGTACTTAATTTATTAAGCTACTGTTTTTCGTAATCTCAGTGGAGATATTTACTGATAAACAGCTACCTACGCAGCATGTTCATGTCGTTCCTAAATGAGCTTTTATCTCTCTCCCCTCACCACAAATCAGATTCTTCTGAGGAGTTCCCAGTACATTATCCTTTCCCCTGTGTAATTACCTTAACAAGCTCCAGCTGTTTTTATACTCAGAAGGTTTACTCCCTGATATACAGCTGCCTACCCCCTTCGTAAGTGCAGGTCCGAAATGAGCTTTTTTGTCTGTTCCCTCACCACAATCCAGAATCTTTTGGGTAGTTACCAGTACAGTAAACATACCAGGAAGTACTTAATTTATTAAGCTACTGCTTTTCTTAATCTCAGTGGAGTTATTTACTGATAAACAGCTACCTACGCAGCATGTTCATGTCGTTCCTAAATGAGCTTTTATCTCTCTCCCCTCATCACAAATCAGATTCTTCTGAGGAGTTCCCAGTACATTATCCTTTCCCCTCTGTAATTACATTAACAAGCTCCAGCTGTTTTTATTCTCAGAAGGTTTACTCCATGATATACAGCTGTCTACCCCATTCATAAGTGCAGGTCCTAAATGAGCTTTTTTCTCTGTTCCCTCACCACAATCCAGATTCTTTTGGGGAGTTACCAGTACAGTAACCATACCAGGAAATACTTAATTTATTAAGCTACTGCTTTTCTTAATCTCAGTGGAGATATTTACTGATAAACAGCTACCTACGCAGCATGTTCATGTCGTTCCTAAATGAGCTTTTATCTCTCTCCCCTCACCACAAATCAGATTCTTCTGAGTAGTTGACAGTACATTATCCTGTCCCCGGTGTAATTACCTTAACAAGCTCCAGCTGTTTTTATCCTCAGAAGGTTTACTCCCTGATATACAGCTGCCTACCCCCTTCGTAAGTGCAGGTCCTAAATGAGCTTTTTTCTCTGTTCCCTCAAAACAATCCTGATTCTTTTGGGGAGTTACCAGTACAGTAACCATACCCGGAAGTACTTAATTCATTAAGCTACTGCTTTTCTTAATCTCAGTGGAGATATTTACTGATAAACAGCTACCTACGCAGCATGTTCATATCGTTCCTAAATGAGCTTTTATCTCTCTCCCTTCACCACAAATCAGATTCCTCTGAGGAGTTCCCAGTACATTATCCTTTCCTCTGTGTAATTACCTTAACAAGCTCCAGCTGTTTTTATTCTCAGAAGGTTTACTCCTGATATACAGCTGCCTACCCCCTTCGTAAGTGCAGTCCTAAATGAGCTTTTTTCTCTGTTCCCTCACCACAATCCAGATTCTTTTGGGGAGTTACCAGTACAGTAACCATACCAGGAAGTACTTAATTTATTAAGCTACTGCTTTTCTTAATCTCAGTGGAGATATTTACTGATAAACAGCTACCTACGCAGCATGTTCATGTCGTTCCTAAATGAGCTTTTATCTCTCTCCCCTCACCACAAATCAGATTCTTCTGAGTAGTTGACAGTACATTATCCTTTCCGCTGTGTAATTACCGTAACAAGCTCCAGCTGTTTTTATTCGCAGAAGGTTTACTCCCTGATATACAGCTGCCTACCACCTTTGTAAGTGCAGGTCCTAAATGAGCTTTTTTCTCTGTTCCCTCACCACAATCCTGATTCTTTTGGGGAGTTACCAGTACAGTTACCATACCAGGAAGTACTTAATTTATTAAGCTACTGCTTTTCTTAATCTCAGTGGAGATATTTACTGATAAACAGATACCTACGCAGCATGTTCCTGTCGTTCCAAAATGAGCATTTATCTCTCTCCCCTCACCACAAATCAGATTCCTCTGAGGAGTTCCCAGTACATTATCCTTTCCCCTGTGTAATTACCTTAACAAGCTCCAGCTGTTTTTATCCTCAGAAGGTTTACTCCCTGATATACAGCTGCCTACCCCCTTCGTAAGTGCAGGTCCTAAATGAGCTTTTTTCCTGTTCCCTCACCACAATCCAGATTCTTTTGGGGAGTTACCAGTACAATAACCATACCAGGAAGTACTTAATTTATTAAGCTACTGCTTTTCTTAATCTCAGTGTAGATATATACTGATAAACAGCTACCTACGCAGCATGTTCATGTCGTTCCTAAATGAGCTTTTATCTCTCTCCCCTCACCACAAATCAGATTCTTCTGAGGAGTTCCCAGTACATTATCCTTTCCCCTGTGTAATTACCTTAACAATCCCCAGCTGTTTTGATTCTCAGAAGGTTTACTCCCTGATATACAGCTGCCTACCCCCTTCGTAAGTGCAGGTCCTAAATGAGCTTTTTTCTCTGTTCCCTCACCACAATCCAGATTCTTTCGGGGAGTTAACAGTACAGTAACCATACCAGGAATTACTTAATTTATTAAGCTACTGCTTTTCTTAATCTCAGTGGAGATATTTACTGATAAACAGCTACCTACGCAGCATGTTCATGTCGTTCCTAAATGAGCTTTTATCTCTCTCCCCTCACCACAAATCAGATTCTTCTGAGGAGTTCCCAGTACATTATCCTTTCCGCTGTGTAATTACCTTAACAAGCTCCAGCTGTTTTTATTCTCAGAAGTTTTACTCCCTGATATACAGCTGTCTACCCCCTTCGTAAGTGCAGGTCATAAATGAGCTTTTTTCTCTGTTCCCTCACCACAATCCAGATTCTTTTGGGGAGTTACCAGTAAAGTAACCATACCAGGAAGG
The DNA here is from genome assembly GCF_023159225.1 of Perognathus longimembris pacificus. Classification (NCBI taxonomy): domain Eukaryota; kingdom Metazoa; phylum Chordata; class Mammalia; order Rodentia; family Heteromyidae; genus Perognathus; species Perognathus longimembris. The sequence continues at coordinate 33,601 of NW_025956186.1, read as the reverse complement.
ACTTAATTTATTAAGCTACTGCTTTTCTTAATCTCAGTGGAGATATTTACTGATAAACAGCTACCTACGCAGCATGTTCATGTCGTTCCTAAATGAGCTTTTATCTCTCTCCCCTCACCACAAATCAGATTCTTCTGAGGAGTTCCCAGTACATTATCCTTTCCCCTGTGTAATTACCTTAACAATCCCCAGCTGTTTTTATTCTCAGAAGGTTTACTCCCTGATATACAGCTGTCTACCCCATTCGTAAGTGCAGGTCCTAAATGAGCTTTTTTCTCTGTTCCCTCACCACAATCCAGATTGTTTTGGGGAGTTACCAGTACAGTAACCATACCAGGAAGTACTTAATTTATTAAGCTACTGCTTCTCTTAATCTCAGTGGAGATATTTTCTGATAAACAGCTACCTACGCAGCATGTTCATGTCGTTCATAAATGAGCTTTTATCTCTCTCCCCTCACCACAAATCAGATACTTCTGAGGAGTTCCCAGTACATTATCCTTTCCTCTGTGTAATTACATTAACAAGCTCCAGCTGTTTTTATTCTCAGAAGGTTTACTCCCTGATATACAGCTGCCTACACCCTTCGTAAGTGCAGGTACTAAATGAGCTTTTTTCTCTGGTCCCTCACCACAATCCAGATTCTTTTGGGGAGTTATCAGTACAATAACCATACCAGGAAGTAATTAATTTATTAAGGTACTGCTTTTCTTAATCTCAGTGGAGATATTTACTGATAAACAGCTACCTACGCAGCATGTTCATGTCGTTCCTAAATGAGCTTTTATCTCTCTCCCCTCTCTACAAATCAGATTCTTCTGAGGACTTCCCAGGACATTATCCTTTCCCCTGTGTAATTACCTTAACAAGCTCCAGCTGTTTTTATTCTCAGAAGGTTTACTCCCTGATATACAGCTGCCTACCCCTTCGTAAGTGCAGGTCCTAAATGAGCTTTTTTCTCTGTTCCCTCACCACAATCCAGATTCTTTTGGGGAGTTACCAGTACAGTAACCATACCAGGAAGTACTTAATTTATTAAGCTACTGCTTTTCTTAATCTCAGTGGAGATATTTACTGATAAACAGCTACCTACGTAGCATGTTCATGTCGTTCCTAAATGAGCTTTTATCTCTCTCCCCTCACCACAAATCAGATTCTTCTGAGGAGTTCCAAGTACATTATCCTTTCCCCTGTGTAATTACCTTAACAAGCTCCAGCTGTTTTTATTCTCAGAAGGTTTACTCCCTGATATACAGCTGCCTACCCCCTTCGTAAGTGCAGGTCATAAATGAGCTTTTTTCTCTGTTCCCTCACCACAATCCAGATTCTTTTGGGGAGTTACCAGTACAATAACCATACCAGGAAGTACGTAATTTATTAAGCTACTACTTTTCTTAATCTCAGTGGAGATATTTACTGATAAACAGCTACCTACGCAGCATGTTCATGTCGTTCCTAAATGAGCTTATATCTCTCTCCCCTCTCCACAAATCATATTCTTCTGAGGAGTTCCCAGTACATTATCCTTTCCCCTGTGTAATTACCTTAACAAGCTCCAGCTGTTTTTATTCTCAGAAGGTTTACTCCCAGATATACAGGTGCCTACCCCCTTCGTAAGTGCAGGTCCTAAATGAGCTTTTTTCTCTGTTCCCTCACCACAATCCAGATTCTTTTCGGGAGATACCAGTACAGTAACGATACCAGGAAGTACTTAATTTATTAAGCTACTGCTTTTCTTAATCTCAGTGGAGATATTTACTGATAAACAGCTACCTACGCAGCATGTTCATGTCGTTCCTAAATGAGCTTTTATCTCTCTCCCCTCACCATAAATCAGATTCTTCTGAGGAGTTCCCAGAACATTATCCTTTCCCCTGTGTAATTACCTTAACAAGCTCCAGCTGTTTTTATTCTCAGAAGGTTTACTCCCTGATATACAGCTGCCTACCCCCTTCGTAAGTGCAGGTCCTAAATGAGCTTTTTTCTCTGTTCCCTCACCACAATCCAGATTCTTTTGGGAGATACCAGTACAGTTACCATACCAGGAAGTACTTAATTTATTAAGCTACTGCTTTTCTTAATCTCAGTGGAGATATTTACTGATAAAAAGCTGCCTACGCAGCATGTTCATGTCGTTCCTAAATGAGCTTTTATCTCTCTCCCCTCTCCACAAATCAGATTCTTCTGAGGAGTTCCCAGTACATTATCCTTTCCCCTGTAAATTACCTTGACAAGCTCCAGCTGTTTTTATTCTCAGAAGGTTTACTCCCTGATATACAGCTGCCTACCCCCTTCGTAAGTGCAGGTACTAAATGAGCTTTTTTCTCTGTTCCCTCACCACAATCAAGATTCTTTTGGGGAGTTACCAGTACAGTAACCATACCAGGAAGTACTTAATTTATTAAGCGACTGCTTTTCTTAATCTCAATGGAGATATTTACTGATAAACAGCTACCTACGCAGCATGTTCATGTCGTTCCTAAATGAGCTTTTATCTCTCTCCCCTCTCCACAAATCAGATTCTTCTGAGGAGTTCCCAGTACATTATCCTTTCCCCTGTGTAATTACCTTAACAAGCTCCAGCTGTTTTTATTCTCAGAAGATTTACTCCCTGATATACAGCTGTCTACCCCATTCGTAAGTGCAGGTCCTAAATGAGCTTTTTTCTCTGTTCCCTCACCACAATCCAGATTCTTTTGGCGAGTTACCAGTACAGTAACCATACCAGGAAATAATTAATTTATTAAGCTACTGCTTTTCTTAATCTCAGTGGAGATATTTACTGATAAACAGCTACCTACGCAGCATGTTCATGTCGTTCCTAAATGAGCCTTTATCACTCTCCCCTCACCACAAAAGAGATTCTTCTGAGGAGTTCCCAGTACATTATCCTTTCCCCCGTGTAATTACCCTAACTAGCTCCAGCTGTTTTTATTCTCAGAAGAGATACTCCCTGATATACAGCTGCCTACCCCCTTCGTAAGTGCAGGTCCTAAATGAGCTTTTTTCTCTGTTCCCTCACCACAATCCTGATTCTTTTGGGGAGTTACCAGTACAGTAACCATACCAGGAAGTACTTAATTTATTAAGCTACTGCTTTTCTTAATCTCAGTGGAGATATTTACTGATAAACAGATACCTACGCAGCATGTTCATGTCGTTCCTAAATGAGCATTTATCTCTCTCCCCTCACCACAAATCAGATTCTTCTGAGGAGTTCCCAGTACATTATCCTTTCCCCTGTGTAATTACCATAACAAGCTCCAGCTGTTTTTATTCTCAGAAGGTTTACTCCCTGATATACAGCTGCCTACCCCCTTCGTAAGTGCAGGTACTAAATGAGCTTTTTTCTCTGTTCCCTCACCACAATCCAGATTCTTTTGGGGAGTTACCAGTACAATAACCATACCAGGAAGTACTTAATTTATTAATCTACTGCTTTTCTTAATCTCAGTGGAGAAATTTACTGATAAACAGCTACCTACGCAGCATGTTCATGTCGTTCCTAAATGAGCTTTTATCTCTCTCCCCTCTCCACAAATCAGATTCTTCTGAGGAGTTCCCAGTACATTATCCTTTCATCTGTGTAATTACCTTAACAAGCTCCAGCTGTTTTTATTCTCAGAAGGTTTACTCCCTGATATACAGCTGCCTACCCCTTCGTAAGTGCAGGTCCTAAATGAGCTTTTTTCTCTGTTCCCTCACCACAATCCAGATTCTTTTGGGGAGTTACCAGTACAGTAACCATACCAGGAAGTACTTAATTTATTAAGCTACTGCTTTTCTTAATCTCAGTGGAGATATTTACTGATAAACAGCTACATACGCAGCATGTTCATGTCGTTCATAAATGAGCTTTTATCTCTCTCCCCACACCACAAATCAGATTCTTCTGAGGAGTTCCCAGTACATTATCCTTTCCACTGTGTAATTACCTTAACAAGCTCCAGCTGTTTTTATTGTCAGAAGGTTTACTCCCTGATATAGAGCTGCCTACCCCCTTCGTAAATGCAGGTCCTAAATGAGCTTTTTTCTCTGTTCCCTCACCACAATCTAGATTCTTTTGGGGAGTTACCAGTACCGTAACCATACCAGGAAGTACTTAATTTATTAAGCTACTACTTTTCATAATCTCAGTGGAGATATTTACTGATAAACAGCTACCTACGCAGCATGTTCATGTCGTTCCTAAATGAGCTTTTATCTCTCTCCCCACACCACAAATCAGATTCGTCTGAGGATTTCCCTGTACATTATCCTTTCCCCTGTGTAATTACCTTAACAAGCTCCAGCTGTTTTTATTCTCAGAAGGTTTACTCCCTGATAAACAGCTGCCTACCCCCTTCGTAAGTGCAGGTCCTAAATGAGCTTTTTTCTCTGTTCCCTCACCACATTCCAGATTCTTTTGGGAGTTACCAGTACAGTAACCATACCAGGAAGTACTTAATTTATTAAGCTACTGCTTTTCTTAATCTCAGTGGAGATATTTACTGATAAACAGCTACCTACGCAGCATGTTCATGTCGTTCCTAAATGAGCTTTTATCTCTCTCCCCTCACCACAAATCAGATTCGTCTGAGGAGTTCCCAGTACATTATCCTTTCCCCTGTGTAATTAGCTTAACAAGCTCCAGCTGTTTTTATTCTCAGAAGGTTTACTCCCTGATATACAGCTGCCTACCCCCTTCGTAAGTGCAGGTCCTAAATGAGCTTTTTTCTCTGTTCCCTCACCACAATCCAGATTCTTTTGGGGAGTTACCAGTACAGTAACCATACCAGGATGTACTTAATTTATAAAGCTACTGCTTTTCTTAATCTCAGTGCAGATATTTACTGATAAACAGCTACCTATGCAGCTTGTTCATGTCGTTCCTAAATGAGCTTTTCTCTCTCTCCCCTCACCACAAATCAGATTCTTCTGAGGAGTACCCAGTACATTATCCTTTCCCCTGTGTAATTACCTTAACAAGCTCCAGCTGTTTTTATTCTCAGAAGGTTTTCTCCCTGATATACTGCTGCCTACCCCCTTCGTAAGTGCAGGTCCTAAATGAGCTTTTTTCTCTGTTCCCTCACCACAATCCAGATCCTTTTGGGGAGTTACCAGTACATTAACCATACCAGGATGTACTTAATTTATAAAGCTACTGCTTTTCTTAATCTCAGTGGAGATATTTACTGATAAACAGCTACCTATGCAGCTTCTTCATGTCGTTCCTAAATGAGCTTTTATCTCTCTCCCCTCACCACAATCCAGATTTTTTTGGGGAGTTACCAGTACAGTAACCATACCAGGAAGTACTTAATTTATTAAGCTACTGCTTTTCTTAATCTCAGTGGAGATATTTACTGATAAACAGCTACCTACGCAGCATGTTCATGTCGTTCCTAAATGAGCTTTTATCTCTCTCCCCTCACCACAAATCAGATTCTTCTGAGGAGTTCCCAGTACATTATCCTTTCCCCTGTGTAATTACCTTAACAAGCTCCAGCTGTTTTTATTCTCAGAAGGTTTACTCCCTGATATACAGCTGCCTACCCCCTTGGTAAGTGCAGGTCCTAAATGAGCTTTTTTCTCTGTTCCCTCACCACAATCCAGATTCTTTTGGGGAGTTACCAGTATAGTAACTATACCAGGAAGTACTTAATTTATTAAGCTACTGCTTTTCTTAATCTCAGTGGAGATATTTACTGATAAACAGCTACCTACGCAGCATGTTCATGTCGTTCCTAAATGAGCTTTTATCTCTCTCCCCTCACCACAAATCAGATTCTTCTGAGGAGTTCCCAGTACATTATCCTTTCCCCTGTGTAATTACCTTAACAAGCTCCAGCTGTTTTTATTCTCAGAAGGTTTACTCCCTGATATACAGCAGCCTACCCCCTTCGTAAGTGCAGGTCCTAAATGAGCTTTTTTCTCTGTTCCCTCACCACAATCCAGATTCTTTTGGGGAGTTACCAGTACAGTAACCATACCAGGATGTACTTAATTTATGAAGCTACTGCTTTTCTTAATCTCAGTGGAGATATTTACTGATAAACAGCTACCTACGCAGCATGTTCATGTCGTTCCTAAATGAGCTTTTATCTCTCTCCCCTCACCACAAATCAGATTCTTCTGAGGAGTTCCCAGTACATTATCCTTTCCCCTGTGTAATTACCTTAACAAGTTCCAGCTGTTTTTATTCTCAGAAGGTTTACTCCCTGATATACAGCTGCCTACCCCCTTCGTAAGTGCAGGTCCTAAATGAGCTTTTTTCTCTGTTCCCTCACCACAATCCAGATTCTTTTGGGGAGTTACCAGTACAGTAAACATACCAGGAAGTACTTAATTTATTAAGCTACTGCTTTTCTTAATCTCAGTGGAGATATTTACTGATAAACAGCTACGTACGCAGCATGTTCATGTCGTTCCTCTATGAGCTTTTATCTCTCTCCCCTCACCACAAATCAGATTCTTCTGAGGAGTTCCCAGTACATTATCCTTTCCCCTGTGTAATTACATTAACAAGCTCCTGCTGTTTTTATTCTCAGAAGGTTTACTCCCTGATATACAACTGCCTACCCCTTTGTAAGTGCAGGTCTTAAATGAGTTTTTTTCTCTGTTCCCTCACCACAATCCAGATTCTTTTGGGGAGTTACCAGTACAGTAACCATACCAGGAAGTACTTAATTTATTAAACTACTGCTTTTCTTAATCTCAGTGGAGATATTTACTGATAAACAGCTACCGACGCAGCATGTTCATGTCGTTCCTAAAGGAGCTTTTATCTCTCTCCCCTCACCACAAATCGGATTCTTCTGAGGAGTTCCCAGTACATTATCCTTTCCCCTGTGTAATTACCTTAACAAGCTCCAGCTGTTTTTATTCTCAGAAGGTTTACTCCCTGATATACAGCTGCCTACATCCTTCGTAAGTGCAGGTCATAAATGAGCTTTTTTCTCTGTTCCCTCACCACAATCCAGATTTTTTTGGGGAGTTACCAGTAGAGTAACCATACCAGGAAGTACTTAATTTATTAAGCTACTGCTTTTCTTAATCTCAGTGGAGATATGTACTGATAAACAGCTACCTACGCAGCATGTTCATGTCGTTCCTAAATGAGCTTTTATCTCTCTCCCCTCACCACAAATCAGATTCCTCTGAGGAGTTCCCAGTACATTATCCTTTCCCCTGTGTAATTACCTTAACAATCTCCAGCTGTTTTTATTCTCAGAAGGTTTACTCCCTGTTATACAACTGCCTACCCCCTTCGTAATTGCAGGTCCTTAATGAACTATTTTCTCTGTTCCCTCACCACAATCCAGATTCTTTTGGGGAGTTACCAGTACAGTAACCATACCAGGAAGTACTTAATTTATTAAGCTACTGCTTTTCTTAATCTCAATGGAGATATTTACTGATAAACCGCTACCTACGCAGCATGTTCATGTCGTTCCTAAATGAGCTTTTATCTCTCTGCCCACACCACAAATCAGATTCTTCTGAGGAGCTTCCAGTACATTATCCTTTCCCCTGTGTAATTACCTTAACAAGCTCCAGCTGTTTTTATTCTCAGAAGGTTTACTCCCTGATATACAGCTGCCTACCCCCTTCGTAAGTGCAGGTCCTAAATGAGGTTTTTTCTCTGTTCCCTCACCACAATCCAGATTCTTTTGGGGAGTTACCAGTACAGTAACCATACCAAGAAGTACTTAATTTATTAAGCTACTGCTTTTCTTAATCTCAGTAGAGATATATACTGATAAACGGGTACCTCCACAGCATGTTCATGTCGTTCATAAATGAGCTTTTATCTCTCTCCCCTCACCACAAATCAGATTCTTATGAGGAGTTCCCAGTACATTATCCTTTCCCCTGTGTAATTACCTTAACAAGCTCCAGCTGTTTTTATTCTCAGAAGGTTTACTCCCTGATATACAGCTGCCTACCCCCTTCGTAAGTGCAGGTCCTAAATGAGGTTTTTTCTCTGTTCCCTCACCACAATCCAGATTCTTTTGGGGAGTTACCAGTACAGTAACCATACCAGGAAGTACTTAATTTATTAAGCTACTGCTTTTCTTAATCTCAGTGGAGATATTTACTGATAAACAGCTACGTACGCAGCATGTTCATGTCGTTACTAAATGAGCTTTTATCTCTCTCCCCTCACCAAAAATCAGATTCTTCTGAGGAGTTCCCAGTACATTATCCTTTCCCCTGTATAATTACCTTAACAAGCTCCAGCTGTTTTTATTCTCAGAAGATTTACTCCCTGATATACTGCTGCCTACCCCCTTCGTAAGTGCAGGTCGTAAATGAGCTTTTTTCTCTGTTCCCTCACCACAATCCAGATTCTTTTGGAGAGTTACCAGTACAGTATCCATACCAGGAAGTACTTAATTTATTAAGCTACTGCTTTTCTTAATCTCAGTGGAGATATTTACTGATAATCAGCTACCTATGCAGCATGTTCATGTCGTTCCTAAATAAGCTTTTATCTCTCTCCCCTCACCACAAATCAGATTCTTCTGAGGAGTTCCCAGTACATTATCCTTTCCCCTGTGTAATTACCTTAACAAGCTCCAGCTTTTTTTATTCTCAGAAGGTTTACTCCCTGATATACAGCTGTCTACCCCCTTCGTAAGTGCAGGTCCTAAATGAGCTTTTTTCTCTGTTCCCTCACCACAATCCAGATTCTTTTGGGGAGTTACCAGTACAGTAACCATACCAGGAAGTACTTAATTTATTAAGCTACTGCTTTTCTTAATCTCAGTGGAGATATTTACTGAAAAACAGCTACCTAAGCAGCATGTTCATGTCGTTCCTAAATGAGCTTTTATCTCTCTCCCCTCACCACAAATCAGATTCTTCTGAGGAGTTCCCAGTACATTATCCTTTCCCCTGTGTAATTACCTTAACAAGCTCCAGCTGTTTTTATTCTCAGAAGGTTTACTCCCTGATATACAGCTGCCTACCCCCTTCGTAAGTGCAGGTCCTAAATGAGCTTTTTTTCTCTGTTCCCTCACCACAATCCAGATTCTTTTGGGGAGTTACCAGTACAGTAACCATACCAGGAAGTACTTAAATTATTAAGCTACTGCTTTTCTTAATCTCAGTGGAGATATGTACTGATAAACAGCTACCTATGCAGCATTTTCATGTCGTTCATAAATGAGCTTTTGTCTCTCTCCCCTCACCACAAATCAGATTCTTCTGAGGAGTTCCCAGTACATTATCCTTTCCCCTGTGTAATTACCTTAACAAGCTCCAGCTGTTTTTATTCTCAGAAGGTTTACTCCCTGATATACAGCTGCCTACCCCCTTCGTAAGTGCAGGTCCTAAATGAGCTTTTTTCTCTGTTCCCTCACCACAATCCAGATGCTTTTGGGGAGTTACCAGTACAGTAAACATACCAGGAAGTACTTAATTTATTAAGCTACTGCTTTTCTTAATCTCAGTGGAGATATTTACTGATAAACAGCTACCTACGCAGCATCTTCATGTCGTTCCTAAATGAGCTTTTATCTCTCTCCCCTCACCACAAATCAGATTCTTCTGAGGAGTTCCCAGTACATTATCCTTTCCCCTGTGTAATTACCTTAACAAGCTCCAGATGTTTTTATTCTCAGAAGGTTTACTCCCTGATATACAGCTGCCTACCCACTTCGTAAGTGCAGGTCCTAAATGAGCTTTTTTCTCTGTTCCCTCACCACAATCCAGATTCTTTTGAGGAGTTACCACTACACTAACCATACCAGGAAGTACTTAATTTATTAAGCTACTGCTTTTCTTAATCTCAGTGGAGATATTTACTGATAAACAGCTACCTACGCATCATGTTCATGTCGTTCCTAAATGAGCTTTTATCTCTCTCCCCTCACCACAAATCAGATTCTTCTGAGGAGTTCCCAGTACATTATCTTTTCCCCTGTGTAATTACCTTAACAAGCTCCAGCTGTTTTTATTCTCAGAAGGTTTACTCCCTGATATACAGCTGCCTACCCCCTTCGTAAGTGCAGGTCCTAAATGAGGTTTTTTCTCTGTTCCCTCACCACAATCCAGATTCTTTTGGGGAGTTACCAGAACAGTAACCATACCAGGAAGTACTTAATTTATTAAGCTACTGCTTTTCTTAATCTCAGTGGAGATATTTACTGATAAACAGCTACCTACGCAGCATGTTCATGTCGTTCCTAAATGAGCTTTTATCTCTCTCCCCTCACCACGAATCAGATTCTTCTGAGGAGTTCCCAGTACATTATCCTTTCCCCTGTGTAATTACCTTAACAAGCTCCAGCTGTTTTTATTCTCAGAAGTTTTACTCCCTGATATACAGCTGCCTACCCCCTTCGTAAGTGCAGGTCCTAAATGAGCTTTTTTCTCTGTTCCCTCACCACAATCCAGATTTTTTTGGGGAGTTACCAGTACAGTAACCATACCAGGAAGTACTTAATTTATTAAGCTACTGCTTTTCTTAATCTCAGTGGAGGTATTTAGTGATAAACAGCTACGTACGCAGCATGTTCATGTCGTTCGTAAATGAGCTTTTATCTCTCTCCCCTCACCACAAATCAGATTCTTCTGAGGAGTTCCCAGTACATTATCCTTTCCCCTGTGTAATTACCTTAACAAGCTCCAGCTCTTTTTATTCTCAGACGGTTTACTCCCTGATATACAGCTGCCTACCCCCTTCGTAAGTGCAGGTCCTAAATGAGCTTTTTTCTCTGTTCCCTCACCACAATCCAGATTCTTTTGGGGAGTTACCAGTACAGTAACCATACCAGGAAGTACTTAATTTATTATGCTACTGCTCTTCTTAATCTCAGTGGAGATATTTACTGATGAACAGCTACCTACGCAGCATGTTCATGTCGTTCCTAAATGAGCTTTTATCTCTCTCCCCTCACCACAAATCAGATTCTTCTGAGGAGTTCCCAGTACATTATCCTTTCCCCTGTGTAATTACCTTAACAAGCTCCAGCTGTTTTTATTCTCAGAAGGTTTACTCCCTAATATACAGCTACCTACCCCCTTCGTAAGTGCAGGTCCTAAATGAGCTTTTTTCTCTGTTCCCTAACCACAATGCAGATTCTTTTGGGGAGTTACCAGTACAGTAACCATACCAGGAAGTACTTAATTTATTAAGCTACTGCTTTTCTTAATCTCATTGGAGATATATACTGATAAACAGCTACCTACGCAGCATGTTCATGTCGTTCCTAAATGAGCTTTTATCTCTCTCCCCTCACCACAAATCAGATTCTTCTGAGGAGTTCCCAGTACATTATCCTTTCCCCTGTGTAATTACCTTAACAAGCTCCAGCTGTTTTTATTCTCAGAAGGTTTACTCCCTGATATACAGCTGCCTACCCCCTTCGTAAGTGCAGGTCCTAAATGAGGTTTTTTCTCTGTTCCCTCACCACAATCCAGATTCTTTTGGGGAGTTACCAGTACAGTAACCATACCAAGAAGTACTTAATTTATTAAGCTACTGCTTTTCTTAATCTCAGTGGAGATATTTACTGATAAACAGCTACGTACGCAGCATGTTCATGTCGTTCCTAAATGAGCATTTATCTCTCTCCCCTCACCAAAAACCAGATTCTTCTGAGGAGTTCACAGTATATTATCCTTTCCCCTGTATAATTACCTTAACAAGCTCCAGCTGTTTTTATTCTCAGAAGGTTTACTCCCTGATATACTGCTGCCGACCCCCTTCGTAAGTGCAGGTCCTAAATGAGCATTTTTCTCTGTTCCCTCACCACAATCCAGATTCTTTTGGGGAGTTACCAGTACAGTATCCATACCAGGAAGTACTTAATTTATTAAGCTACTGCTTTTCTTTATCTCAGTGGAGATATCTACTGATAATCAGCTACCTACGCAGCATGTTCATGTCGTTCCTAAATGAGCTTTTATCTCTCTCCCCTCACCACAAATCAGATTCTTCTGAGGAGTTCCCAGTACATTATCCTTTCCCCTGTGTAATTACCTTAACAAGCTCCAGCTGCTTTTATTCTCAGAAGGTTTACTCCCTGATATACAACTGCCTACTCCCTTCCTTCGTAAGTACAGGTCCTAAATGAGGTTTTTCTCTGTTCCCTCACCACAATCCAGATTCTTTCGGGGAGTTACCAGTACAGTAACCATACCAGGAAGTACTTAATTTATTAAGCTACTGCTTTTCTTAATCTCAGTAGAGATATATACTGATAAACAGGTACCTCCGCAGCATGTTCATGTCGTTCATAAATGAGCTTTTATCTCTCTCCCCTCACCACAAATCAGATTCTTCTGAGGAGTTCCCAGTACATTATCCTTTCCCCTGTGTAATTACCTTAACAAGCTCCAGCTGTTTTTATTCTCAGAAGGTTTACTCCCTGATATACAGCTGCCTACCCCCTTCGTAAGTGCAGGTCCTAAATGAGGTTTTTTCTCTGTTCCCTCACCACAATCCAGATTCTTTTGGGGAGTTACCAGTACAGTAACCATACCAGGAAGTACTTAATTTATTAAGCTACTGCTTTTCTTAATCTCAGTGGAGATATTTACTGATAAACAGCTACGTACGCAGCATGTTCATGTCGTTACTAAATGAGCTTTTATCTCTCTCCCCTCACCAAAAATCAGATTCTTCTGAGGAGTTCCCAGTACATTATCCTTTCCCCTGTATAATTACCTTAACAAGCTCCAGCTGTTTTTATTCTCAGAAGGTTTACTCCCTGATATACTGCTGCCTACCCCCTTCGTAAGTGCAGGTCGTAAATGAGCTTTTTTCTCTGTTCCCTCACCACAATCCAGATTCTTTTGGAGAGTTACCAGTACAGTATCCATACCAGGAAGTACTTAATTTATTAAGCTACTGCTTTTCTTAATCTCAGTGGAGATATTTACTGATAATCAGCTACCTACGCAGCATGTTCATGTCGTTCCTAAATAAGCTTTTATCTCTCTCCCCTCACCACAAATCAGATTCTTCTGAGGAGTTCCCAGTACATTATCCTTTCCCCTGTGTAATTACCTTAACAAGCTCCAGCTTTTTTTATTCTCAGAAGGTTTACTCCCTGATATACAGCTGTCTACCCCCTTCGTAAGTGCAGGTCCTAAATGAGCTTTTTTCTCTGTTCCCTCACCACAATCCAGATTCTTTTGGGGAGTTACCAGTACAGTAACCATACCAGGAAGTACTTAATTTATTAAGCTACTGCTTTTCTTAATCTCAGTGGAGATATTTACTGAAAAACAGCTACCTAAGCAGCATGTTCATGTCGTTCCTAAATGAGCTTTTATCTCTCTCCCCTCACCACAAATCAGATTCTTCTGAGGAGTTCCCAGTACATTATCCTTTCCCCTGTGTAATTACCTTAACAAGCTCCAGCTGTTTTTATTCTCAGAAGGTTTACTCCCTGATATACAGCTGCCTACCCCCTTCGTAAGTGCAGGTCCTAAATGAGCTTTTTTTCTCTGTTCCCTCACCACAATCCAGATTCTTTTGGGGAGTTACCAGTACAGTAACCATACCAGGAAGTACTTAAATTATTAAGCTACTGCTTTTCTTAATCTCAGTGGAGATATGTACTGATAAACAGCTACCTATGCAGCATTTTCATGTCGTTCATAAATGAAGTTTTGTCTCTCTCCCCTCACCACAAATCAGATTCTTCTGAGGAGTTCCCAGTACATTATCCTTTCCCCTGTGTAATTACCTTAACAAGCTCCAGCTGTTTTTATTCTCAGAAGGTTTACTCCCTGATATACAGCTGCCTACCCCCTTCGTAAGTGCAGGTCCTAAATGAGCTTTTTTCTCTGTTCCCTCACCACAATCCAGATGCTTTTGGGGAGTTACCAGTACAGTAAACATACCAGGAAGTACTTAATTTATTAAGCTACTGCTTTTCTTAATCTCAGTGGAGATATTTACTGATAAACAGCTACCTACGCAGCATCTTCATGTCGTTCCTAAATGAGCTTTTATCTCTCTCCCCTCACCACAAATCAGATTCTTCTGAGGAGTTCCCAGTACATTATCCTTTCCCCTGTGTAATTACCTTAACAAGCTCCAGATGTTTTTATTCTCAGAAGGTTTACTCCCTGATATACAGCTGCCTACCCCCTTCGTAAGTGCAGGTCCTAAATGAGCTTTTTTCTCTGTTCCCTCACCACAATCCAGATTCTTTTGAGGAGTTACCACTACACTAACCATACCAGGAAGTACTTAATTTATTAAGCTACTGCTTTTCTTAATCTCAGTGGAGATATTTACTGATAAACAGCTACCTACGCATCATGTTCATGTCGTTCCTAAATGAGCTTTTATCTCTCTCCCCTCACCACAAATCAGATTCTTCTGAGGAGTTCCCAGTACATTATCCTTTCCCCTGTGTAATTACCTTAACAAGCTCCAGCTGTTTTTATTCTCAGAAGGTTTACTCCCTGATATACAGCTGCCTACCCCCTTCGTAAGTGCAGGTCCTAAATGAGCTTTTTTCTCTGTTCCCTCACCACAATCCAGATTCTTTTGGGGAGTTACCAGAACAGTAACCATACCAGGAAGTACTTAATTTATTAAGCTACTGCTTTTCTTAATCTCAGTGGAGATATTTACTGATAAACAGCTACCTACGCAGCATGTTCATGTCGTTCCTAAATGAGCTTTTATCTCTCTCCCCTCACCACGAATCAGATTCTTCTGAGGAGTTCCCAGTACATTATCCTTTCCCCTGTGTAATTACCTTAACAAGCTCCAGCTGTTTTTATTCTCAGAAGTTTTACTCCCTGATATACAGCTGCCTACCCCCTTCGTAAGTGCAGGTCCTAAATGAGCTTTTTTCTCTGTTCCCTCACCACAATCCAGATTTTTTTGGGGAGTTACCAGTACAGTAACCATACCAGGAAGTACTTAATTTATTAAGCTACTGCTTTTCTTAATCTCAGTGGAGGTATTTAGTGATAAACAGCTACGTACGCAGCATGTTCATGTCGTTCGTAAATGAGCTTTTATCTCTCTCCCCTCACCACAAATCAGATTCTTCTGAGGAGTTCCCAGTACATTATCCTTTCCCCTGTGTAATTACCTTAACAAGCTCCAGCTCTTTTTATTCTCAGACGGTTTACTCCCTGATATACAGCTGCCTACCCCCTTCGTAAGTGCAGGTCCTAAATGAGCTTTTTTCTCTGTTCCCTCACCACAATCCAGATTCTTTTGGGGAGTTACCAGTACAGTAACCATACCAGGAAGTACTTAATTTATTATGCTACTGCTCTTCTTAATCTCAGTGGAGATATTTACTGATGAACAGCTACCTACGCAGCATGTTCATGTCGTTCCTAAATGAGCTTTTATCTCTCTCCCCTCACCACAAATCAGATTCTTCTGAGGAGTTCCCAGTACATTATCCTTTCCCCTGTGTAATTACCTTAACAAGCTCCAGCTGTTTTTATTCTCAGAAGGTTTACTCCCTAATATACAGCTACCTACCCCCTTCGTAAGTGCAGGTCCAAATGAGCTTTTTTCTCTGTTCCCTAACCACAATGCAGATTCTTTTGGGGAGTTACCAGTACAGTAACCATACCAGGAAGTACTTAATTTATTAAGCTACTGCTTTTCTTAATCTCATTGGAGATATATACTGATAAACAGCTACCTACGCAGCATGTTCATGTCGTTCCTAAATGAGCTTTTATCTCTCTCCCCTCACCACAAATCAGATTCTTCTGAGGAGTTCCCAGTACATTATCCTTTCCCCTGTGTAATTACCTTAACAAGCTCCAGCTGTTTTTATTCTCAGAAGGTTTACTCCCTGATATACAGCTGCCTACCCCCTTCGTAAGTGCAGGTCCTAAATGAGGTTTTTTCTCTGTTCCCTCACCACAATCCAGATTCTTTTGGGGAGTTACCAGTACAGTAACCATACCAAGAAGTACTTAATTTATTAAGCTACTGCTTTTCTTAATCTCAGTGGAGATATTTACTGATAAACAGCTACGTACGCAGCATGTTCATGTCGTTCCTAAATGAGCATTTATCTCTCTCCCCTCACCAAAAACCAGATTCTTCTGAGGAGTTCACAGTATATTATCCTTTCCCCTGTATAATTACCTTAACAAGCTCCAGCTGTTTTTATTCTCAGAAGGTTTACTCCCTGATATACTGCTGCCGACCCCCTTCGTAAGTGCAGGTCCTAAATGAGCATTTTTCTCTGTTCCCTCACCACAATCCAGATTCTTTTGGGGAGTTACCAGTACAGTATCCATACCAGGAAGTACTTAATTTATTAAGCTACTGCTTTTCTTACTCTCAGTGGAGATATCTACTGATAATCAGCTACCTACGCAGCATGTTCATGTCGTTCCTAAATGAGCTTTTATCTCTCTCCCCTCACCACAAATCAGATTCTTCTGAGGAGTTCCCAGTACATTATCCTTTCCCCTGTGTAATTACCTTAACAAGCTCCAGCTGCTTTTATTCTCAGAAGGTTTACTCCCTGATATACAACTGCCTACTCCCTTCCTTCGTAAGTACAGGTCCTAAATGAGGTTTTTCTCTGTTCCCTCACCACAATCCAGATTCTTTCGGGGAGTTACCAGTACAGTAACCATACCAGGAAGTACTTAATTTATTAAGCTACTGCTTTTCTTAATCTCAGTAGAGATATATACTGATAAACAGGTACCTCCGCAGCATGTTCATGTCGTTCATAAATGAGCTTTTATCTCTCTCCCCTCACCACAAATCAGATTCTTCTGAGGAGTTCCCAGTACATTATCCTTTCCCCTGTGTAATTACCTTAACAAGCTCCAGCTGTTTTTATTCTCAGAAGGTTTACTCCCTGATATACAGCTGCCTACCCCCTTCGTAAGTGCAGGTCCTAAATGAGGTTTTTTCTCTGTTCCCTCACCACAATCCAGATTCTTTTGGGGAGTTACCAGTACAGTAACCATACCAGGAAGTACTTAATTTATTAAGCTACTGCTTTTCTTAATCTCAGTGGAGATATTTACTGATAAACAGCTACGTACGCAGCATGTTCATGTCGTTACTAAATGAGCTTTTATCTCTCTCCCCTCACCAAAAATCAGATTCTTCTGAGGAGTTCCCAGTACATTATCCTTTCCCCTGTATAATTACCTTAACAAGCTCCAGCTGTTTTTATTCTCAGAAGGTTTACTCCCTGATATACTGCTGCCTACCCCCTTCGTAAGTGCAGGTCGTAAATGAGCTTTTTTCTCTGTTCCCTCACCACAATCCAGATTCTTTTGGAGAGTTACCAGTACAGTATCCATACCAGGAAGTACTTAATTTATTAAGCTACTGCTTTTCTTAATCTCAGTGGAGATATTTACTGATAATCAGCTACCTACGCAGCATGTTCATGTCGTTCCTAAATAAGCTTTTATCTCTCTCCCCTCACCACAAATCAGATTCTTCTGAGGAGTTCCCAGTACATTATCCTTTCCCCTGTGTAATTACCTTAACAAGCTCCAGCTTTTTTTATTCTCAGAAGGTTTACTCCCTGATATACAGCTGTCTACCCCCTTCGTAAGTGCAGGTCCTAAATGAGCTTTTTTCTCTGTTCCCTCACCACAATCCAGATTCTTTTGGGGAGTTACCAGTACAGTAACCATACCAGGAAGTACTTAATTTATTAAGCTACTGCTTTTCTTAATCTCAGTGGAGATATTTACTGAAAAACAGCTACCTAAGCAGCATGTTCATGTCGTTCCTAAATGAGCTTTTATCTCTCTCCCCTCACCACAAATCAGATTCTTCTGAGGAGTTCCCAGTACATTATCCTTTCCCCTGTGTAATTACCTTAACAAGCTCCAGCTGTTTTTATTCTCAGAAGGTTTACTCCCTGATATACAGCTGCCTACCCCCTTCGTAAGTGCAGGTCCTAAATGAGCTTTTTTTCTCTGTTCCCTCACCACAATCCAGATTCTTTTGGGGAGTTACCAGTACAGTAACCATACCAGGAAGTACTTAAATTATTAAGCTACTGCTTTTCTTAATCTCAGTGGAGATATGTACTGATAAACAGCTACCTATGCAGCATTTTCATGTCGTTCATAAATGAGCTTTTGTCTCTCTCCCCTCACCACAAATCAGATTCTTCTGAGGAGTTCCCAGTACATTATCCTTTCCCCTGTGTAATTACCTTAACAAGCTCCAGCTGTTTTTATTCTCAGAGGGTTTACTCCCTGATATACAGCTGCCTACCCCCTTCGTAAGTGCAGGTCCTAAATGAGCTTTTTTCTCTGTTCCCTCACCACAATCCAGATGCTTTTGGGGAGTTACCAGTACAGTAAACATACCAGGAAGTACTTAATTTATTAAGCTACTGCTTTTCTTAATCTCAGTGGAGATATTTACTGATAAACAGCTACCTACGCAGCATCTTCATATCGTTCCTAAATGAGCTTTTATCTCTCTCCCCTCACCACAAATCAGATTCTTCTGAGGAGTTCCCAGTACATTATCCTTTCCCCTGTGTAATTACCTTAACAAGCTCCAGATGTTTTTATTCTCAGAAGGTTTACTCCGTGATATACAGCTGCCTACCCCCTTCGTAAGTGCAGGTCCTAAATGAGCTTTTTTCTCTGTTCCCTCACCACAATCCAGATTCTTTTGAGGTGTTACCACTACACTAACCATACCAGGAAGTACTTAATTTATTAAGCTACTGCTTTTCTTAATCTCAGTGGAGATATTTACTGATAAACAGCTACCTACGCATCATGTTCATGTCGTTCCTAAATGAGCTTTTATCTCTCTCCCCTCACCACAAATCAGATTCTTCTGAGGAGTTCCCAGTACATTATCCTTTCCCCTGTGTAATTACCTTAACAAGCTCCAGCTGTTTTTGTTCTCAGAAGGTTTACTCCCTGATATACAGATGCCTACCCCCTTCGTAAGTGCAGGTCCTAAATGAGCTTTTTTCTCTGTTCCCTCACCACAATCCAGATTCTTTTGGGGAGTTACCAGAACAGTAACCATACCAGGAAGTACTTAATTGATTAAGCTACTGCTTTTCTTAATCTCAGTGGAGATATTTACTGATAAACAGCTACCTACGCAGCACGTTCATGTCGTTCCTAAATGAGCTTTTATCTCTCTCCCCTCACCACGAATCAGATTCTTCTGAGGAGTTCCCAGTACATTGTCCTTTCCCATGTGTAATTACCTTAACAAGCTCCAGCTGTTTTTATTCTCAGAAGTTTTACTCCCTGATATACAGCTGCCTACCCCCTTCGTAAGTGCAGGTCCTAAATGAGCTTTTTTCTCTGTTCCCTCACCACAATCCAGATTCTTTTGGGGAGTTACCAGTACAGTCACCATACCAGGAAGTACTTAATTTATTAAGCTACTGCTTTTCTTAATCTCAGTGGAGATATTTGCTGAAAAACAGCTACGTACGCAGCATGTTCATGTCGTTCCTAAATGAGCTTTTATCTCTCTCCCCTCACCACAAATCAGATTCTTCTGAGGAGTTTCCACTACATTATCCTTTCCCATGTGTAATTACCTTAACAAGCTCCAGCTGTTTTTATTCTCAGAAGGTTTACTCCCTGATATACAGGTGCCTACCCCTTTCGTAAGTGCAGGTCCTAAATGAGCTTTTTTCTCTGTTCCCTCACCACAATCCAGATTCTTTTGGGGAGTTACCAGTACAGTAACCATACCAGGAAGTACTTAATTTATTAAGCTACTGCTTTTCTTAATCTCAGTGGAGATATTTACTGATAAACAGCTACCTACGTAGCATGTTCATGTCGTTCCTAAATGAGCCTATCTCTCTCCCCTCACCACAAATCAGATTCTTCTGAGGAGTTCCCAGTACATTATCGTTTCCCCTGTGTAATTACCTTAACAAGATCCAGCTGTTTTTATTCTCAGAAGGTTTACTCCCTGATATACAGCTGCCTACCCCCTTCGTAAGTGCAGGTCCTAAATGAGCTTTTTTCTCTGTTCCCTCACCACAATCCAGATTCTTTTGGGGAGTTACCAGTACAGTCACCATACCAGTAAGTACTTAATTTATTAAGCTACTGCTTTTCTTAATCTCAGTGGAGATATTTACTGATAAACAGCTACATACGCAGCATGTTCATGTCGTTCCTAAATGAGCTTTTATCTCTCTCCCCTCACCACAAATCAGATTCTTCTGAGGAGTTCCCAGTACATTATCCTTTCCCTTGTGTAATTACCTTAACAAGCTCCAGCTGTTTTTATTCTCAGAAGGTTTACTCCCTGATATACAGCTGCCTACCCCCTTCGTAAGTGCAGGTCCTAAATGAGCTTTTTTCTCTGTTCCCTCACCACAATCCAGATTCTTTTGGGGAGTTACCAGTACAGTAACCATACCAGGAAGTACTTAATTTATTAAGCTTCTGCTTTTCTGAATCTCAGTGGAGATATTTACTGATAAACAGCTACCTACTCACCATGTTCATGTCGTTCCTAAATGAGCCTTTATCTCTCTCCCCTCACCACAAATCAGATTCTTCTGAGGAGTTCCCAGTACATTTTCCTTTCCCCTGTGTAATTACCTTAACAAGCACCAGCTTTTTTTATTCTTGAAGGTTTACTCCCTGATATACAGCTGCCTAACCCCTTCGTAAGTGCAGGTCCTAAATGAGCTTTTTTCTCTGTTCCCTCACCACAATCCAGATTCTTTTGGGGAGTTACCAGTACAGTAACCATACCACGAAGTACTTAATTTATTAAGCTACTGCTTTTCTTAATCTCAGTGGAGATATTTACTGATAAACAGCTACATACGCAGCATGTTCATGTCGTTCCTAAATGAGCTTTTATGTCTCTCCCCTCACCACAATCCAGATTCTTTGGGGAGTTACCAGTACAGTATCCATACCAGGAAGTACTTAATTTATTAAGCTACTGCTTTTCTTAATCTCAGTGGAGATATTTACTGATAAACTGTTACGTATGCAGCATGTTCATGTCGTTCCTAAAAGAGCTTTTATCTCTCTCCCCTCACCACTATCCAGATTCTTTTGGGGAGTTACCAGTACAGTAACCATACCAGTAAGTACTTAATTTATTAAGCTACTGATTTTCTTAATCTCAGTGGAGATATTTACTGATAAACAGCTACCTACGCAGCATGTTCATGTCGTTTCTAAATGAGCTTTTATCTCTCTCCCCTCACCACAAATCAGATTCTTCTGAGGAGTTCCCAGTACTTTATCCTTTCCCCTGTGTAATTACCTTAACAAGCTCAAGCTGTTTTTATTCTCAGAAGGTTTACTCCCTGCTATACAGCTGCCTACCCCCTTCGTAAGTGCAGGTCCTAAATGAGCTTTTTTCTCTGTTCCCTCACCACAGTCCAGATTCTTTTGGGGAGTTACCAGTACAGAAACCGTACCAGGAAGTACTTAATTTATTAAGGTACTGCTTTTCTTAATCTCAGTGGAGATATTTACTGATAAACAGCTACCTACGCAGCATGTTCGTGTCGTTCCTAAATGAGCTTTTATCTCTATCCCCTCACCACAAATCAGATTCTTCTGAGGAGTTCCCAGTACATTATCCTTTCCCCTGTGTAATTACCTTAACAAGCTCCAGCTGTTTTTATTCTCAGAAGGCTTACTCCCTGATATACAGCTGCCTACCCCCTTCGTAAGTGCAGGTCCTAAATGAGTTTTTTTCTCTGTTCCCTCACCACAATCCAGATTCTTTTGGGGAGTTACCAGTACAGTAACCATACCAGGAAGTACTTAATTTATTAAGCTACTGCTTTTCTTAATCTCAGTGGAGATATTTACTGATAAACAGCTACCTACGCAGCATGTTCATGTCGTTCCTAAATGAGCTTTTATCTCTCTCCCCTCACCACAAATCAGATTCTCCTGAGGAGTTCCCAGTACCTTATCCTTTCCCCTGTGTAATTACCTTAACACGCTCCAGGTGTTTTTATTCTCAGAAGGTTTACTCCCTGATATACAGCTGCCTACCCCCTTCGTAAGTGCAGGTCCTAAATGAGCTTTTTTCTCTGTTCCCTCACCACAATCCAGATTCTTTTGGGGAGTTACCAGTACAGTAACCATACCAGGAAGTACTTAATTTATTAAGCTACTGCTTTTCTTAATCTCAGTGGAGATATTTACTGATAAACAGCTACCTATGCAGCATGTTCATGTAGTTCCTAAATGAGCTTTTATCTCTCTTCCCTCACCACAAATCAGATTCTTCTGAGGAGTTCCCAGTACATTATCCTTTCCCCTGTGTAATTACCTTAACAAGCTCCAGCTGTTTTTATTCTCACAAGGTTTGCTCCCTGATATACAGCTGCCTACCCCCTTCGGAAGTGCAGGTCCTAAATGAGCTTTTTTCTCTGTTCCCTCACAAAAATCCAGATTCTTTTGGGGAGTTACCAGTACAGTAACCATACCAGGAAGTACTTAATTTATTAAGCTACTGCTTTTCTTAATCTCAGTGGAGATATTTACTGATAAACAGCTAGGTATGCAGCATGTTCATGTCGTTCCTAAATGAGCTTTTATCTCTCTCCCCTCACCACAAATCAGATTCTTCTGAGGAGTTCCCAGTACATTATCCTTTCCCCTGTGTAATTACCTTAACAAGCTCCAGCTGTTTTTATTCTCAGAAGCGATACTCCCTGATATACAGCTGCCTACCCCCTTCCTAAGTGCAGGTCCTAAATGAGCTTTTTTCTCTGTTCCGTCACCACAATCCAGATTCTTTTGGGGAGTTACCAGTACAGTAACCATACCAGGAAGTACTTAATTTATTAAGCTACTGCTTTTCTTAATCTCAGTGGAGATATTTACTGATAAACAGCTACCTACGCAGCATGTTCATGTCGTTCCTAAATGAGCTTTTATCTCTCTCCCCTCACCACAAATCAGATTCTCCTGAGGAGTTCCCAGTACCTTATCCTTTCCCCTGTGTAATTACCTTAACAAGCTCCAGGTGTTTTTATTCTCAGAAGGTTTACTCCCTGATATACAGCTGCCTACCCCCTTCGTAATTTCAGGTCCTAAATGAGCTTTTTTCTCTGTTCCCTCACCACAATCCAGATTCTTTTGGGTGAGTTACCAGTACAGTAACCATACCAGGAAGTACTTAATTTATTAAGCTACTGCTTTTCTTAATCTCAGTGGAGATATTTACTGATAAACAGCTACCTATGCAGCATGTTCATGTAGTTCCTAAATGAGCTTTTATCTCTCTTCCCTCACCACAAATCAGATTCTTCTGAGGAGTTCCCAGTACATTATCCTTTCCCCTGTGTAATTACCTTAACAAGCTCCAGCTGTTTTTATTCTCACAAGGTTTGCTCCCTGATATACAGCTGCCTACCCCCTTCGGAAGTGCAGGTCCTAAATGAGCTTTTTTCTCTGTTCCCTCACAAAAATCCAGATTCTTTTGGGGAGTTACCAGTACAGTAACCATACCAGGAAGTACTTAATTTATTAAGCTACTGCTTTTCTTAATCTCAGTGGAGATATTTACTGATAAACAGCTAGGTATGCAGCATGTTCATGTCGTTCCTAAATGAGCTTTTATCTCTCTCCCCTCACCACAAATCAGATTCTTCTGAGGAGTTCCCAGTACATTATCCTTTCCCCTGTGTAATTACCTTAACAAGCTCCAGCTGTTTTTATTCTCAGAAGCGATACTCCCTGATATACAGCTGCCTACCCCCTTCCTAAGTGCAGGTCCTAAATGAGCTTTTTTCTCTGTTCCGTCACCACAATCCAGATTCTTTTGGGGAGTTACCAGTACAGTAACCATACCAGGAAGTACTTAATTTATTAAGCTACTGCTTTTCTTAATCTCAGTGGAGATATTTACTGATAAACAGCTACCTACGCAGCATGTTCATGTCGTTCCTAAATGAGCTTTTATCTCTCTCCCCTCACCACAAATCAGATTCTCCTGAGGAGTTCCCAGTACCTTATCCTTTCCCCTGTGTAATTACCTTAACAAGCTCCAGGTGTTTTTATTCTCAGAAGGTTTACTCCCTGATATACAGCTGCCTACCCCCTTCGTAATTTCAGGTCCTAAATGAGCTTTTTTCTCTGTTCCCTCACCACAATCCAGATTCTTTTGGGTGAGTTACCAGTACAGTAACCATACCAGGAAGTACTTAATTTATTAAGCTACTGCTTTTCTTAATCTCAGTGGAGATATTTACTGATAAACAGCTACCTATGCAGCATGTTCATGTAGTTCCTAAATGAGCTTTTATCTCTCTTCCCTCACCACAAATCAGATTCTTCTGAGGAGTTCCCAGTACATTATCCTTTCCCCTGTGTAGTTACCTTAACAAGCTCCAGCTGTTTTTATTCTCACAAGGTTTGCTCCCTGATATACAGCTGCCTACCCCCTTCGGAAGTGCAGGTCATAAATGAGCTTTTTTTCTCTGTTCCCTCACAAAAATCCAGATTCTTTTGGGGAGTTACCAGTACAGTAACCATACCAGGAAGTACTTAATTTATTAAGCTACTGCTTTTCTTAATCTCAGTGGAGATATTTACTAATAAACAGCGACCTACGCAGCATGTTCATGTCGTTCCTAAATGAGCTTTTTTCTCTGTTCCCTCACCATAATCCAGATTCTTTTGGGGAGTTACCAGTACAGTATCCATACCAGGAAGTACTTAATTTATTAAGCTACTGCTTTTCTTAATCTCAGTGGAGATATTTACTGATAAACAGCTAGGTATGCAGCATGTTCATGTCGTTCCTAAATGAGCTTTTATCTCTCTCCCCTCACCACAAATCAGATTCTTCTGAGGAGTTCCCAGTACATTATCCTTTCCCCTGTGTAATTACCTTAACAAGCTCCAGCTGTTTTTATTCTCAGAAGCGATACTCCCTGATATACAGCTGCCTACCCCCTTCGTAAGTGCAGGTCCTAAATGAGCTTTTTTCTCTGTTCCCTCACCACAATCCAGATTCTTTTGGGGAGTTACCAGTACAGTAACCATACCAGGAAGTACTTAATTTATTAAGCTACTGCTTTTCTTAATCTCAGTGGAGATATTTACTGATAAACAGCTACCTACGCTGCATGTTCATGTCGTTCCTAAATGAGCTTTTATCTCTCTCCCTTCATCACAAATCAGATTCTTCTGAGGAGTTCCCAGTACATTATCCTTTCCCCTTTGTAATTACCTTAACAAGCTCCAGCTGTTTTTATTCTCAGAAGGTTTACTCCCTGATATACAGCTGCCTAACCCTTCGTAAGTGCAGGTCCTAAATGAGCTTTTTTCTCTGTTCCCTCACCACAATCCAGATTCTTTTGGGGAGTTACCAGTACAGTAACCATACCAGGAAGTACTTAATTTATTAAGCTACTGCTTTTCTTAATCTCAGTGGAGATATTTACGGATAAACAGCTACGTACGCAGCATGTTCATGTCGTTCCTAAATGAGCTTTTATCTCTCTCCACTCACCACAAATCAGATTCTTCTGAGGAGTTCCCAGTACATTATCCTTTCCCCTGTGTAATTACCTTAACAAGCTCCAGCTGTTTTTATTCTCAGAAGGTTTCCTCCCTGATATACAGGTTCCTACCCCCTTCGTAAGTGCAGGTCCTAAATGAGCTTTTTTCTCTGTTCCCTCACCACAATCCAGATTCTTTTGGGGAGTTACCAGTACAGTAACCATACCAGGAAGTACTTAATTTATTAAGCTACTGCTTTTCTTAATCTCAGTGGAGATATTTACTGATAAACAGCTACCTACGCAGCATGTTCATGTCGTTCCTAAATGAGTTTTATCTCTCTCCCCTCACCACAAATCAGATTCTTCTGAGGAGTTCCCAGTACATTATCCTTTCCCCTGTGTAATTACCTTAACAAGCTCCAGCTGTTTTTATTCTCAGAAGGTTTACTCCCTGATATACAGCTGCCTGCCCCCTTCGTAAGTGCAGGTCCTAAATGAGCTTTTTTTCTCTGTTCCCTCACCACAATCCAGATTCTTTTGAGGAGTTACCACTACAGTAACCACACCAGGAACTACTTGAATTATTAAGCTACTGATTTTCGTAATCTCAGTGGAGATATGTACTGATAAACAGCTACCTATGCAGCATTTTCATGTCGTTCCTAAATGAGCTTTTATCTCTCTCCCCTCACCACAATCCAGATTCTTTTGTGGAGTTACCAGTACAGTATCCATACCAGGAAGTACTTAATTTATTAAGCTACTGCTTTTCTTAATCTCAGTGGAGATATTTACTGATAAACAGCTACGTATACAGCATGTTCATGTAGTTCCTAAATGAGCTTTTATCTCTCTTCCCTCACCACAAATCAGATTCTTCTGAGGAGTTCCCAGTACATTATCCTTTCCCCTGTGTAGTTACCTTAACAAGCTCCAGCTGTTTTTATTCTCACAAGGTTTGCTCCCTGATATACAGCTGCCTACCCCTTTCGGAAGTGCAGGTCATAAATGAGCTTTTTTCTCTGTTCCCTCACAAAAATCCAGATTCTTTTGGGGAGTTACCAGTACAGTAACCATACCAGGAAGTACTTAATTTATTAAGCTACTGCTTTTCTTAATCTCAGTGGAGATATTTACTGATAAACAGCGACCTACGCAGCATGTTCATGTCGTTCCTAAATGAGCTTTTTTCTCTGTTCCCTCACCATAATCCAGATTCTTTTGGGGAGTTACCAGTACAGTATCCATACCAGGAAGTACTTAATTTATTAAGCTACTGCTTTTCTTAATCTCAGTGGAGATATTTACTGATAAACAGCTACCTACGCAGCATGTTCATGTCGTTCCTAAATGAGCTTTTATCTCTCTCCCCTCACCACAAATCAGATTCTTCTGAGGAGTTCCCAGTACATTATGCTTTCCCCTGTGTAATTACCTTAACAAGCTAGAGGTATTTTTATTCTCAGAAGGTTTACTCACTGATACACAGCTGCCTACCCCCTTCGTAAGTGCAGGTCCTAAATGAGCTTTTTTCTCTGTTCCCTCACCACAATCCAGATTCTTTTGGGGAGTTACCAGTACAGTAACCATACCAGGAAGTACTTAATTTATTAAGCTACTGCTATTCTTAATCTCAGTGGAGATATTTACTGATAAACAGCTACCTAAGCAGCATGTTCATGTCGTTCCTAAATGAGCTTTTATCTCTCTCCCCTCACCACAAATCAGATTCTTCTGAGGAGTTCCCAGTACATTATCGTTTCCCCTGTGTAATTACCTTAACAATCTCCAGCTGTTTTTATTCTCAGAAGGTTTACTCCCTGATATACAGCTGCCTACCCCCTTCGTAAGTGCAGGTCCTAAATGAGCTTTTTTCTCTGTTCCCTCACCACAATCCAGATTCTTTTGGGGAGTTACCAGTACAGTAACCATACCAGGAAGTACTTAATTTATTAAGCTACTGCTTTTCTTAATCTCAGTGGAATTATTTCCTGATAAACCGCTACCTACGCAGCATGTTCATGTCGTTCCTAAATGAGCTTTTATCTCTCTGCCCTCACCACAAATCAGATTCTTCTGATTAGTTCCCAGTACATTATCCTTTCCCCTGTGTAATTACCTTAACAAGCTCCAGCTGTTTTTATTCTCAGAAGGTTTACTCCCTGATATACTGCTGCCTACCTCCTTCGTAAGTGCAGGTCCTAAATGAGCTTTTTTCTCTGTTCCCTCACCACAATCCAGATTCTTTTGGGGAGTTACCAGTACAGTAACCATACCAGGAAGTACTTAATTTATTAAGCTACTGCTTTTCTTAATCTCAGTGGAGATATTTACTGATAAACAGCTACGTACACAGCATATTCATGTCGTTCCTAAATGAGCTTTTATCTCTCTCCCCTCACCCCAAATCAGATTCTTCTGAGGAGTTCCTAGTACATTATCCTTTCCCCTGTGTAATTACCTTAACAACTCCAGCTGTTTTTATTCTCAGAAGTTTTACTCCCTGATATACAGCTGCCTACCCCCTTCGTAAGTGCAGGTACTAAATGAGCTTTTTTCTCTGTTCCCTCACCACAATCCAGATTCTTTTAGGGAGTTACCAGTACAGTAACCATACCAGGAAGTACTTAATTTATTAAGCTACAGCTTTTCTTAATCTCAGTGGAGATATTTACTGATAAACAGCTACCTACGCAGCATGTTCATGTCGTTCCTAAATGAGCTTTTATCTCTCTCCGCTCACCACAAATCACATTCTGCTGAGGAGTTCCCAGTACATTATCCTTTCCCCTGTGTAATTACCTTAACAAGCTGCAGCTTTTTTTATTCTCAGAAGGTTTACTCCCTGATATACAGCTGCCTACTCCCTTCGTAAGTGCAGGTCCTAAATGAGCTTTTTTCTCTGTTCCCTCACCACAATCCAGATTCTTTTGGGGAGTTACCAGTACAGTAACCATACCAGGAAGTACTTAATTTATTAAGCTACTGCTTTTCTTAATCTCAGTGGAGATATTTACTGATAAACAGCTACGTACGCAGCATGTTCATGTCGTTCCTAAATGAGCTTTTATCTCTCTCCCCTCACCACAAATCAGATTCTTCTGAGGAGTTCCCAGTACATTATCCTTTCCCCTGTGTAATTACCTTAACAAGCTCCAGCTGTTTTTATTCTCAGAAGGTTTACTCCCTGATATACAGCTGCCTACCCCTTCGTAAGTGCAGGTCCTAAATGAGCTTTTTTCTCTGTTCCCTCACCACAATCCAGATTCTTTTGGGGAGTTACCAGTACAGGAACCATACCAGGAAGTACTTAATTTATTAAGCTACTGCTTTTCTTAATCTCAGTGGAGATATTTACTGATAAACAGCTACCTACGCAGCATGTTCATGTCGTTCCTAAATGAGCTTTTATCTCTCTCCCCTCACCACCAATCAGATTCTTCTGAGGAGTTCCCAGTACATTATCCTTTCCCCTGTGTAATTAGCTTAACAAGCTCCAGCTGTTTTTATTCTCAGAAGGTTTACTCCCTGATATACAGCTGCCTACCCCCTTCGTAATTGCAGGTCTTAATGAGCTTTTTTCTCTGTTCCCTCACCACAATCCAGATTCTTTTGGGGAGTTACCAGTACAGTATACATACCAGGAAGTACTTAATTTATTAAGCTACTGCTTTTCTTAATCTCAGTGGAGATATTTACTGATAAACAGCTACGTGCGCAGAATGTTCATGTCGTTCCTAAATGAGCTTTTATCTCTCTCCGCTCACCACAAATCAGATTCTTCTGAGGAGTTCCCAGTACATTATCCTTTCCCCTGTGGAATTACCTTAACAAGCTCCAGCAGTTTTTATTCTCAGAAGGTTTACTTCCTGATATACTGCTGCCTACCCCCTTCGTAAGTGCAGGTCCTAAATGAGCTTTTTTCTCTGTTCCCTCACCACAATCCAGATTCTTTTGGGGAGTTACCAGTACAGTAACCATACCAGGAAGTACTTAATTTATTAAGCTACTGCTTTTCTTAATCTCAGTGGAGATATTTACTGATAAACAGCTACGTACGCAGCATGTTCATGTCGTTCTTAAATGAGCTTTTATCTCTCTCCCCTCACCACAAATCAGATTATTCTGAGGAGTTCCCAGTACATTATCCTTTCCCCTGTGTACTTACCTTAACAAGCTCCAGCTGTTTTTATTCTCAGAAGGTTTACTCCCTGATATACAGCTGCCTACCCTCTTCATATTGCAGGTCCTTAATGAGATTTTTTCTCTATTCCCTCACCACAATCCAGATTATTTTGGGGAATTACCAGTAAAGTAACCATACCAGGAAGTATTTAATTTATTTTTATTTTTTTTTACCAGGAAGTACTTAATTTATTAAGCTAATGCTTTTCTTAATCTCAGTGGAGATATTTACTGATAAACAGCTACCTACGCAGCATGTTCATGTCGTTCCTAAATGAGCTTTTATCTCTCTCCGCTCACCACAAATCACATTCTGCTGAGGAGTTCCCAGTACATTATCCTTTCCCCTGTGTAATTACCTTAACAAGCTGCAGCTTTTTTTATTCTCAGAAGGTTTACTCCCTGATATACAGCTGCCTACTCCCTTCGTAAGTGCAGGTCCTAAATGAGCTTTTTTCTCTGTTCCCTCACCACAATCCAGATTCTTTTGGGGAGTTACCAGTACAGTAACCATACCAGGAAGTACTTAATTTATTAAGCTACTGCTTTTCTTAATCTCAGTGGAGATATTTACTGATAAACAGCTACGTACGCAGCATGTTCATGTCGTTCCTAAATCAGCTTGTATCTCTCTCCCCTCACCACAAATCAGATTCTTCTGAGGAGTTCCCAGTACATTATCCTTTCCCCTGTGTAATTACCTTAACAAGCTCCAGCTGTTTTTATTCTCAGAAGGTTTACTCCCTGATATACAGCTGCCTACCCCTTCGTAAGTGCAGGTCCTAAATGAGCTTTTTTCTCTGTTCCCTCACCACAATCCAGATTCTTTTGGGGAGTTACCAGTACAGGAACCATACCAGGAAGTACTTAATTTATTAAGCTACTGCTTTTCTTAATCTCAGTGGAGATATTTACTGATAAACAGCTACCTACGCAGCATGTTCATGTCGTTCCTAAATGAGCTTTTATCTCTCTCCCCTCACCACCAATCAGATTCTTCTGAGGAGTTCCCAGTACATTATCCTTTCCCCTGTGTAATTAGCTTAACAAGCTCCAGCTGTTTTTATTCTCAGAAGGTTTACTCCCTGATATACAGCTGCCTACCCCCTTCGTAATTGCAGGTCTTAATGAGCTTTTTTCTCTGTTCCCTCACCACAATCCAGATTCTTTTGGGGAGTTACCAGTACAGTATACATACCAGGAAGTACTTAATTTATTAAGCTACTGCTTTTCTTAATCTCAGTGGAGATATTTACTGATAAACAGCTACGTGCGCAGAATGTTCATGTCGTTCCTAAATGAGCTTTTATCTCTCTCTGCTCACCACAAATCAGATTCTTCTGAGGAGTTCCCAGTACATTATCCTTTCCCCTGTGTAATTACCTTAACAAGCTCCAGCAGTTTTTATTCTCAGAAGGTTTACTTCCTGATATACTGCTGCCTACCCCCTTCGTAAGTGCAGGTCCTAAATGAGCTTTTTTCTCTGTTCCCTCACCACAATCCAGATTCTTTTGGGGAGTTACCAGTACAGTAACCATACCAGGAAGTACTTAATTTATTAAGCTACTGCTTTTCTTAATCTCAGTGGAGATATTTACTGATAAACAGCTACGTACGCAGCATGTTCATGTCGTTCTTAAAGGAGCTTTTATCTCTCTCCCCTCACCACAAATCAGATTATTCTGAGGAGTTCCCAGTACATTATCCTTTCCCCTGTGTACTTACCTTAACAAGCTCCAGCTGTTTTTATTCTCAGAAGGTTTACTCCCTGATATACAGCTGCCTACCCTCTTCATATTGCAGGTCCTTAATGAGATTTTTTCTCTATTCCCTCACCACAATCCAGATTATTTTGGGGAATTACCAGTAAAGTAACCATACCAGGAAGTATTTAATTTATTTTTATTTTTTTTTACCAGGAAGTACTTAATTTATTAAGCTAATGCTTTTCTTAATCTCAGTGGAGATATTTACTGATAAACAGCTGCCTACGCAGCATGTTCATGTCGTTCCTAAATGAGCTTTTATCTCTCTCCCCTCACCACCAATCAGATTCTTCTGAGGAGTTCCCAGAACATTATCCTTTCCCCTGTGTAATTAGCTTAACAAGCTCCAGCTGTTTTTATTCTCAGAAGGTTTACTCCCTGATATACAGCTGCCTACCCCCTTCGTAATTGCAGGTCTTAATGAGCATTTCTCTCTGTTCCCTCACCACAATCCAGTTTCTTTTGCGGAGTTACCAGTACAGTATCCATAGCAGGAAGTACGTAATTTATTAAGATACTGCTTTTCTTAATCTCAGTGGAGATATTTACTGATAAACAGCTACCTACGCAGCATGTTCATGTCGTTCCTAAATGAGCTTTTATCTCCCTCCCCTCACCACAAATCAGATTCTTCTGAGGAGTTCCCAGTACATTATCCTTTCCCCTGTGTAATTACCTTAACAAGCTCTAGCTGTTTTTATTCTCAGAACGTTTACTCCCTGATATACTGCTGCCTACCCCCTTCGTAAGTGCAGGTCCTAAATGAGCTTTTTTCTCTGTTCCCTCACCACAATCCAGATTCTTTTGGGGAGTTACCAGTACAGTAACCATACCAGGAAATACTTAATTTATTAAGCTACTGCTTTTCTTAATCTCACTGGAGATATTTACTGAAAAACAGCTACCTACGCAGCATGTTCATGTCGTTCCTAAATGAGCTTTTATCTCTCTCCCCTCACCACAAATCAGATTCTTCTGAGGAGTTCCCAGTACATTATCCTTTCCCCTGTGTAATTACCTTAACAAGCTCCAGCTGTTTTTATTCTCAGAAGGTTTACTCCCTGATATACAGCTGCCTACCCCCTTCGTAAGTGCAGGTCATAAATGAGCTTTTTTCTCTGTTCCCTCACCACAATCCAGATTCTTTTGGGGAGTTACCAGTACAGTAACCATACCAGGAAGTACTTAATTTATTAAGCTACTGCTTTTCTTAATCTCAGTGGAGATATTTACTGTTAAACAGCTACGTACGCAGCATGTTCATGTCGTTCCTAAATGAGCTTTTATCTCTCTCCCCTCACCACAAATCAGATTCTTCTGAGGAGTTCCCAGTACATTATCCTTTCCCCTGTGTAATTACCTTAACAAGCTCCAGCTGTTTTTATTCTCAGAAGGTTTACTCCCTGATATACATCTGCCTACCCCCTTCGTAAGTGCAGGTCCTAAATGAGCTTTTTTCTCTGTTCCCTCACCACAATCCAGATTCTTTTGGGGAGTTACCAGTACATTAACCATATCAGGAAGTACTTTATTTATTAAGCTACTGCTTTTCTTAATCTCAGTGGAGATATTTACTGATAAACAGCTACGTGCGCAGAATGTTCATGTCGTTCCTAAATGAGCTTTTATCTCTCTCCGCTCACCACAAATCAGATTCTTCTGAGGAGTTCCCAGTACATTATCCTTTCCCCTGTGTAATTACCTTAACAAGCTCCAGCAGTTTTTATTCTCAGAAGGTTTACTTCCTGATATACTGCTGCCTACCCCCTTCGTAAGTGCAGGTCCTAAATGAGCTTTTTTCTCTGTTCCCTCACCACAATCCAGATTCTTTTGGGGAGTTACCAGTACAGTAACCATACCAGGAAGTACTTAATTTATTAAGCTACTGCTTTTCTTAATCTCAGTGGAGATATTTACTGATAAACAGCTACGTACGCAGCATGTTCATGTCGTTCTTAAATGAGCTTTTATCTCTCTCCCCTCACCACAAATCAGATTATTCTGAGGAGTTCCCAGTACATTATCCTTTCCCCTGTGTACTTACCTTAACAAGCTCCAGCTGTTTTTATTCTCAGAAGGTTTACTCCCTGATATACAGCTGCCTACCCTCTTCATATTGCAGGTCCTTAATGAGATTTTTTCTCTGTTCCCTCACCACAATCCAGATTATTTTGGGGAATTACCAGTAAAGTAACCATACCAGGAAGTATTTAATTTATTTTTATTTTTTTT
>NW_025956185.1:0-73581 GCF_023159225.1 Perognathus longimembris pacificus | reverse complement strand
ACTTCCTGGTATGGTTACTGTACTGGTAACTCCCCAAAAGAATCTGGATTGTGGTGAGGGAACAGAGAAAAAAGCTCATTTAGGACCTGCACTTACGAAGGGGGTAGGCAGCTGTATATCAGGGAGTAAACCTTCTGAGAATAAAAACAGCTGGAGCTTGTTAAGGTAATTACACAGGGGAAAGGATAATGTACTGGGAACTCCTCAGAAGAATCTGATTTGTGGTGAGGGGAGAGAGATAAAAGCTCATTTAGGAACGACATGAACATGCTGCGTAAGTAGGTGTTTATCAGTAAATATCTCCACTGAGATTAAGAAAAGCAGTAGCTTAATAAATTAAGTACTTCCTGGTATGGTTACTGTACTGGTAACTCCCCAAAAGAATCTGGATTGTGGTGAGGGAACACAGAAAAAAGCTCATTTAGGACCTGCACTTACGAAGGGGGTAGGCAGCTGTATATCAGGGAGTAAACCTTCGGAGAATAAAATCAGCTGGAGCTTGTTAAGGTAATTACACAGGGGAAAGGATAATGTACTGGGAACTCCTCAGAAGAATCTGATTTGTGGTTAGGGGAGAGAGATAAAAGCTCATTTAGGAACGAAATGAACATGCTGCGTAGGTAGCTGTTTATCAGTAAATATCTCCACTGAGATTAAGAAAAGCAGTAGCTTAATAAATTAAGTATTTCTTGGTATGGTTACTGTACTGGTAACTCCCCAAAAGAATCTGGATTGTGGTGAGGGAACAGAGAAAAAAGCTCATTTAGGACCTTCTCTTACGAAGGGGGTAGGGAGCTGTATATCAGGGAGTAAACCTTCTGAGAATAAAAACAGCTGGAGCTTGTTAAGGTAATTACACAGGGGAAAGGATAATGTACTGGGAACTCCTCAGAAGAATCTGATTTGTGGTGAGGGGAGAGAGATAAAAGCTCATTTAGGAACGACATGAAACATGCTGCGTAGGTAGCTGTTTATCAGTAAATATCTCCACTGAGATTAAGAAAAGCAGTAGCTTAATAAATTAAGTACTTCCTGGTATGGTTCCTGTACTGGTAACTCCCCAAAAGAATCTGGATTGTGGAGAGGGAACAGAGAAAAAACCTCATTTAGGACCTGCACTTACGAAGGGGGTAGGCAGCTGTATATCAGGAGTAAACCTTCTGAGAATAAAAACAGCTGGAGCTTGTTAAGGTAATTGCACAGGGGAAAGGATAATGTACTGGGAACTCCTCAGAAGAATCTGATTTGTGGTGAGGGGAGAGAGATAAAAGCTCATTTAGGAACGACATGAACATGCTGCGTAGGTAGCTGTTTATCAGTAAATATCTCCACTGAGATTAAGAAAAGCAGTAGCTTAATGAATTAAGTACTTCCTGGTATGGTTACTGTACTGGTAACTCCCCAAAAGAATCTGGATTGTGGTGAGGGAACAGAGAAAAAAGCAGATTTAGGACCTGCACTTACTAAGGGGGTAGGCAGCTGTATATCCGGGAGTAAACCTTCTGAGAATAAAAACAGCTGGAGCTTGTTAAGGTAATTACACAGGGGAAAGGATAATGTACTGGGAACTCCTCAGAAGAATCTGATTTGTGGTGAGGGGAGAGAGATAAAAGCTCATTTAGGAACGACATGAACATGCTGCGTACGTAACTGTTTATCAGTAAATATCTCCACTGAGATTAAAAAAAGCAGTAGCTTAATAAATTAAGTACTTCCTGGTATGGTTACTGTACTGGTAACTCCCCAAAAGAATCTGCATTGTGGTGATGGAACAGAGAAAAAAGCTCATTTAGGACCTGCACTTACGAACGGGGTAGGGAGCTGTATATCAGGGAGTAAACCATCTGAGAATAAAAACAGCTGGAGCTTGTTAAGGGAATTACACGGGGGAAAGGATAATGTACTGGGAACTCCTCAGAAGAATCTGATTTGTGGTGAGGGGAGAGAGATTAAAGCTCATTTAGGAACGACATGTACATGCTGCGTAGGTAGCTGATTATGAGTAAATATCTCCACTGAGATTAAGAAAAGCAGTAGCTTAATAAGTTAAGTACTTCCTGGTATGGTTACTGTACTGGTAACTCCCCAAAAGAATCTGGATTGTGGTGAGGGAGCAGAGAAAAAAGGTCATTTAGGACCTGCACTTATGAAGGCGGTAGGCAGCTGTATATCAGGGAGTAAACCTTCTTAGAATAAAAACAGCTGGAGCTTGTTAAGGTAATTACACAGGGGAAAGGATAATGTACTGGGAACTCCTCAGAAGAATCTGATTTGTGGTGAGGGGAGAGAGATAAAAGCTCATTTAGGAACGACATGAACATGCTGCGTAGGTAGCTGTTTATCAGTAAATATCTCCACTGAGATTAAGAAAAGCAGTAGCTTAATAAATTAAGTACTTCCTGGTATGGTTACTGTACTGGTAACTCCCCAAAAGAATCTGGATTGTGGTGAGGGAACAGAGAAAAAAGCTCATTTAGGACCTGCACTTACGAAGGGGGTAGGCAGCTGTATATCAGGGAGTAAACCTTCTGAGAATAAAAACAGCTGGAGCTTCTTAAGGTAATTACACAGGGGAAAGGATAATTTACTGGGAACTCCTCAGAAGAATCTGATTTGTGGGGAGGGGAGAGAGATAAAAGCTCATTTAGGAACGACATGAACATGCTGCGTAGGTAGCTTTTTATCAGTAAATATCCCCACTGAGATTAAGAAAAGAGGTAGCTTAATAAATTAAGTACTTCCTGGTATGGTTACTGTACTGGTAACTCCCCAAAATAATCTGGATTGTGGTGAGGGAACAGAGAAAAAAGCTCATTTAGGACCTGCACTTACGAAGGGGTAGGCAGCTGTATATCAGGGAGTAAACCTTCTGAGAATAAAAACAGCTGGAGCTTGTTAAGGTAATTACATAGGGGAAAGAATAATGTACTGGGAACTCCTCAGAAGAATCTGATTTGTGGTGAGGGGAGAGAGACAAAAGCTCATTTAGGAACGATATGAACATGCTGCGTAGGTAGCTGTTTATCAGTAAATATCTCCACTGAGATTAAGAAAAGCAGTAGCTTAATAAATTAAGTACCTCCTGGTATAGTTACTGTACTGGTAACTCTCCAAAAGAATCTGGATTATGGTGAGGGAACAGAGAGAAAAGCTCATTTAGGACCTGGACTTACGAAGGGGTAGGCAGCTGCTGTATATCAGGGAGTAAACCTTCTGAGAATAAAAACAGCTGAGCTTGTTAAGGTAATTACACAGGGGAAAGGATAATGTACTGGGAACTCCTCAGAAGAATCTGATTTGTGGTGAGGGGAGAGAGATAAAAGCTCATTTAGGAACGACATGAACATGCTGCGTAGGGAGCTTTTTATCAGTAAATATCTCCACTGAGATTAAGAAAAGCAGTATCTTAATAAATTAAGTACTTCCTGGTTTGGTTACTGTACAGGTAACTCCCCAAAAGAATCTGGATTGTGGTGAGGGAACAGAGAAAAAAGCTCATTTAGGACCTGCAATTACGAAGGGGGTAGGCAGCTGAACATCAGGGAGTAAACCTTCTGAGAATAAAAACAGCTGGAGCTTGTTAAGGTAATTACACAGGGGAAAGGATAATGTACTGGGAACTCCTCAGGAGAATCTGATTTGTGGTGAGGGGAGAGAGATAAAAGCTCATTTAGGAACGACATGAACATGCTGCGTAGGTAGCTGTTTATCAGTAAATATCTCCACTGAGATTAAGAAAAGCAGTAGCTTAATAAATTAAGTACTTCCTGGTATGGTTACTGTACTGGTAACTCTCCAAAAGAATCTGGATTGTGGTGAGGGAACAGAGAAAAAAGCTCATTTAGGACCTGCACTTACGAAGGGGGTAGGCAGCAGCTGTATATCAGGGAGTAAACCTTCTGAGAATAAAAACAGCTGGAGCTTGTTAAGGTAATTACACAGGGGAAAGGATAATGTACTGGGCACTCCTCAGAAGAATCTGATTTGTGGTGAGGGGAGAGAGATAAAAGCTCATTTAGGAACGACATGAACATGCTGCGTAGGTAGCTGTTTATCAGTAAATATCTCCACTGAGATTAAGAAAAGCAGTAGCTTAATAAATTAAGTACTTCCTGGTATGGTTACTGTACTGGTAACTCCCCAAAAGAATCTGGATTGTGGTGAGGGAACAGAGAAAAAAGCTCATTTAGGACCTGCACTTACGAAGGGGGTAGGCAGCTGTATATCAAGGAGTAAACCTTCGGAGAATAAAAACAGCTGGAGCTTGTTAAGGTAATTACACAGGGGAAAGGATAATGTACTGGGAACTCCTCAGAAGAATCTGATTTGTGGTGAGGGGAGAGAGACAAAAGCTCATTTAGGAACGACATGAACATGCTGCATAGGTAGCTGTTTATCAGTAAATATCTCCACTGAGATTAAGAAAAGCAGTAGCTGAATAAATTAAGTACTTCCTGGTATTGTTACTGTACTGGTAACTCCCCAAAAGAATCTGGAGTGTGGTGAGGGAACAGAGAAAAAAGCTCATTTAAGACCTGCACTTACGAAGGGGCTAGGCAGCTGTATATCAGGGAGTAAACCTTCTGAGAATAAAAACAGCTGGAGCTTGTTAAGGTAATTACACATGGGAAAGGATAATGTACTGCGAACTCCTCAGAAGAATCTGATTTGTGGTGAGGGGAGAGAGATAAAAGCTCATTTAGGAACGACATGAACATTCTGCGTAGGTAGCTGTTTATCAGTAAATATCTCCACTGAGATTAAGAAAAGCACTAGCGGGGCTGGGGATATAGCCTAGTGGCAAGAGTGCCTGCCTCGGATACACGAGGCCCTAGGTTCGATTCCCAAGACCACATATACAGAAAAAACGGCCAGAAGCAGCGCTGTGCCTCAAGTGGCAGAGTGCTAGCCTTGAGCGGAAGAAGCCAGGGACAGGGCTCAGGCCCTGAGTCCAAGGCCCAGGACTGGCAAAAAAAAAAAAAAGAAAAGCTGTAGCTTAATAAATTAAGTACTTCCTGGTATGGTTACTGTACTGGTAACTCCCCAAAAGAATCTGGATTGTGGTGAGGGAACAGAGAAAAAAGCTCATTTAGGACCTGCACTTACGAAGGGGGTAGGCAGCAGTATATCAGGGAGTAAACCTTCTGAGAATAAAAACAGCTGGAACTTGTTAAGGTATTTACACAGGGGAAACGATAATGAACTGGGAACTCCTCAGAAGAATCTGATTTGTGGTGAGCGGAGAGAGATAAAAGCTCATTTAGGAACGACATGAACATGCTGCGTAGGTAGCTGTTTATCAGTAAATATCTCCACTGAGATTAAGAAAAGCAGTAGCTTAATAAATTAAGTACCTCCTGGTATGGTTACTGTACTGGTAACTCTCCAAAAGAATCTGGATTGTGGTGAGGGAACAGAGAAAAAAGCTCATTTAGGACCTGGACTTACGAAGGGGGTAGGCAGCTGCTGTATATCAGGGAGTAAACCTTCTGAGAATAAAAACAGCTGGAGCTTGTTAAGGTAATTACACAGGGGAAAGGATAATGTACTGGGAACTCCTCAGAAGAATCTGATTTGTGGTGAGGGGAGAGAGATAAAAGCTCATTTAGGAACGACATGAACATGCTGCGTAGGTAGCTTTTTATCAGTAAATATCTCCACTGAGATTAAGAAAAGCAGTATCTTAATAAATTAAGTACTTCCTGGTTTGGTTACTGTACAGGTAACTCCCCAAAAGAATCTGGATTGTGGTGAGGGAACAGAGAAAAAAGCTCATTTAGGACCTGCAATTACGAAGGGGGTAGGCAGCTGAACATCAGGGAGTAAACCTTCTGAGAATAAAAACAGCTGGAGCTTGTTAAGGTAATTACACAGGGGAAAGGATAATGTACTGGGAACTCCTCAGGAGAATCTGATTTGTGCTGAGGGGAGAGAGATAAAAGCTCATTTAGGAACGACATGAACATGCTGCTTAGGTAGCTGTTTTTCAGTAAATATCTCCACTGAGATTAAGAAAAGCAGTAGCTTAATAAATTAAGTACTTCCTGGTATGGTTACTGTACTGGTAACTCCCCAAAAGAATCTGGATTGTGGTGAGGGAACAGAGAAAAAAGCTCATTTAGGACCTGCACTTACGAAGGGGGTAGGCAGCAGCTGTATATCAGGGAGTAAACCTTCTGAGAATAAAAACAGCTGGAGCTTGTTAAGGTAATTACACAGGGGAAAGGATAATGTACTGGGCACTCCTCAGAAGAATCTGATTTGTGGTGAGGGGAGAGAGATAAAAGCTCATTTAGGAACGACATGAACATGCTGCGTAGGTAGCATTTTATCAGTAAATATCTCCACTGAGATTAAGAAAAGCAGTAGCTTAATAAATTAAGTACTTCCTGGTATGGTTACTGTACTGGTAACTCCCCAAAAGAATCTGGATTGTGGTGAGGGAACAGAGAAAAAAGCACATTTAGGACCTGCACTTACGAAGGGGGTAGGCAGCTGTATATCAAGGAGTAAACCTTCGGAGAATAAAAACAGCTGGAGCTTGTTAAGGTAATTACACAGGGGAAAGGATAATGTACTGGGAACTCCTCAGAAGAATCTGATTTGTGGTGAGGGGAGAGAGACAAAAGCTCATTTAGGAACGACATGAACATGCTGCATAGGTAGCTGTTTATCAGTAAATATCTCCACTGAGATTAAGAAAAGCAGTAGCTGAATAAATTAAGTACTTCCTGGTATTGTTACTGTACTGGTAACTCCCCAAAAGAATCTGGAGTGTGGTGAGGGAACAGAGAAAAAAGCTCATTTAAGACCTGCACTTACGAAGGGGCTAGGCAGCTGTATATCAGGGAGTAAACCTTCTGAGAATAAAAACAGCTGGAGCTTGTTAAGGTAATTACACATGGGAAAGGATAATGTACTGCAAACTCCTCAGAAGAATCTGATTTGTGGTGAGGGGAGAGAGATAAAAGCTCATTTAGGAACGACATGAACATTCTGCGTAGGTAGCTGTTTATCAGTAAATATCTCCACTGAGATTAAGAAAAGCACTAGCGGGGCTGGGGATATAGACTAGTGGCAAGAGTGCCTGCCTCGGATACACGAGGCCCTAGGTTCGATTCCCAAGACCACATATACAGAAAAAACGGCCAGAAGCAGCGCTGTGGCTCAAGTGGCAGAGTGCTAGCCTTGAGCGGGAAGAAGCCAGGGACAGGGCTCAGGCCCTGAGTCCAAGGCCCAGGACTGGCAAAAAAAAAAAAAAAAGAAAAGCTGTAGCTTAATAAATTAAGTACTTCCTGGTATGGTTACTGTACTGGTAACTCCCCAAAAGAATCTGGATTGTGGTGAGGGAACAGAGAAAAAAGCTCATTTAGGACCTGCACTTACGAAGGGGGTAGGCAGCAGTATATCAGGGAGTAAACCTTCTGAGAATAAAAACAGCTGGAACTTGTTAAGGTATTTACACAGGGGAAAGGATAATGAACTGGGAACTCCTCAGAAGAATCTGATTTGTGGTGAGCGGAGAGAGATAAAAGCTCATTTAGGAACGACATGAACATGCTGCGTAGGTAGCTGTTTATCAGTAAATATCTCCACTGAGATTAAGAAAAGCAGTAGCTTAATAAATTAAGTACCTCCTGGTATGGTTACTCTACTGGTAACTCTCCAAAAGAATCTGGATTGTGGTGAGGGAACAGAGAAAAAAGCTCATTTAGGACCTGCACTTACGAAGGGGGTAGGCAGCAGCTGTATATCAGGGAGTAAACCTACTGAGAATAAAAACAGCTGGAGTTGTTAAGGTAATTACACAGGAGAAAGGATAATGTACTTGGAACTCCTCAGAAGAATCTGATTTGTGGTGAGGGGAGAGAGATAAAAGCTCATTTAGGAACGACATGAACATGCTGCGTAGGTAGCTGTTTATCAGTAAATATCTCCACTGAGATTAAGAAAAGCAGTAGCTTAATAAATTAAGTACTTCCTGGTATGGTTACTGTACTGGTAACTCCCCAAAAGAATCTGGATTGTGGTGAGGGAACAGAGAAAAAAGCTCATTTAGGACCAGCACTTACGAAGGGGGTAGGCAGCTGTATATCAGGGAGTAAACCTTCTGAGAATAAAAACAGCTGGAGCTTGTTAAGGTAATTACACAGGGGAAAGGATAATGTACTAGGAACTCCTCAGAAGAATCTGATTTGTGGTGAGGGGAGAGAGACAAAAGCTCATTTAGGAACGACATGAACATGCTGCGTAGGTAGCTGTTTATCAGTAAATATCTCCACTGAGATTAGAAAAGCAGTAGCTTAATAAATTAAGTACCTCCTTTTATGGTTACTGTACTGGTAACTCTCCAAAAGAATCTGGATTGCGGTGAGGGAACAGAGAAAAAAGCTCATTTAGGCCCTGCACTTACGAAGGGGGTAGGCAGCTGCTGCATATCAGGGAGTAAACCTTCTGAGAATAAAAACAGCTGGAGCTTGTTAAGGTAATTACACAGGAGAAAGGATAATGTACTGGGAACTCCTCATAAGAATCTGATTTGTGGTGAGGGGAGAGAGATAAATGCTCATTTAGGAACGACATGAACATGCTGCGTAGGTAGCTTTTTGTCAGTAAATATCTCCACTGAGATTAAGAAAAGCAGTAGCTTAATAAATTAAGTACTTCCTGGTATCGTTACTGTACTGGTAACTCCCCAAAAGAATCTGGATTGTGGTGAGTGAACAGAGAAAAAAGCTCATTTAGGACCTGCACTTACGAAGGGGGTAGGCAGCTGTATATCAAGGAGTAAACCTTCGGAGAATAAAAACAGCTGGAGCTTGTTAAGGTAATTACACAGGGGAAAGGATAATGTACTGGGAACTCCTCAGAAGAATCTGATTTGTGGTGAGGGGAGAGAGATAAAAGCTCATTTAGGAACGACATGAACATGCTGCTTAGGTAGCTGTTTATCAGTAAATATCTCCACTGAGATTAAGAAAAGCAGTAGCTGAATAAATTAAATACTTCCTGGTATGGTTACTGTACTGGTAACTCCCCAAAAGAATCTGGATTGTGGTGAGGGAACAGAGAAAAAAGCTCATTTCGGACCTGCACTTACGAAGGGGGTAGGCAGCTGTATATCAGGGAGTAAACCTTCTGAGAATAAAAACAGCTGGAGCTTGTTAAGGTAATTACACAGGGGAAAGGATAATGTACTGGGAACTCCTCAGAAGAATCTGATTTGTGGTGAGGGGAGAGAGACAAAAGTAAATTTAGGAACGACATGTACATGCTGCGTAGGTAGCTGTTTATCAGTAAATATCTCCACTGAGATTAAGAAAAGCAGTAGCTGAATAAATTAAGTACTTCCTGGTATTGTTACTGTACTGGTAACTCCCCAAAAGAATCTGGAGGGTGGTGAGGGAACATAGAAAAAAGCACATTTAAGACCTGCACTTACGAAGGGGCTAGGCAGCTGTATATCAGGGAGAAAACCTTCTGAGAATAAAAACAGCTGGAGCTTGTTAAGGTAATTACACAGGGGAAAGGACAATGTATGGGATCTCCTCAGAAGAATCTGATTTGTGGTGAGGGGAGAGAGATAAAAGCTCATTTATGAACGACATGAACATGCTGCGTAGGTAGCTGTTTATCAGTAAATATCTCCACTGAGATTTAGAAAAGCAGTAGCTTAATAAATTAAGTACTTCCTGGTATGGTTACTGTACTGGTAACTCTCCAAAAGAATCTGGACTGTGGTGAGGGAACAGAGAAAAAAGCTCATTTAGGACCTGCACTTACGAAGGGGGTAGGCAGCTGTATATCAGGGAGTAAACCTTCGGAGAATAAAAACAGCTGGAGCTTGTTAAGGTAATTACACAGGGGAAAGGATAATGTACTGCGAACTCCTCAGAAGAATCTGATTTGTGGTGAGGGGAGAGAGATAAAAGCTCATTTAGGAACGACATGAACATGCTGCGTAGGTAGCTGTTTATCAGTAAATATCTCCACTGAGATTAAGAAAAGCAGTAGCGGGGCTGGGGATATAGCCTAGTGGCAAGAGTGCCTGCCTCGGATACACGAGGCCCTAGGTTCGATTCCCAAGACCACATATACAGAAAAAACGGCCAGAAGCGGCGCTGTGGCTAAAGTGGCAGAGTGCTAGCCTTGAGCGGGAAGAAGCCAGGGACAGAGCTCAGGCCCTGAGTCCAAGGCCCAGGACTGGCAAAAAAAAAAAAAAGAAAAGAAAAGCAGTAGCTTAATAAATTAAGTACTTCCTGGTATGGTTACTGTACTGGTAACACCCCAAAAGAATCTGGATTGTGGTGAGGGAACAGAGAAAAAAGCTCATTTAGGACCTGC
This sequence comes from Perognathus longimembris pacificus, assembly GCF_023159225.1. Classification (NCBI taxonomy): domain Eukaryota; kingdom Metazoa; phylum Chordata; class Mammalia; order Rodentia; family Heteromyidae; genus Perognathus; species Perognathus longimembris. The sequence goes on along the minus strand of NW_025956185.1, from coordinate 63,237 downwards.
ACTTACAAAGGTGGTAGGCAGCAGTATATCAGGGAGTAAACCTTCTGAGAATAAAAACAGCTGGAACTTGTTAAGGTATTTACACAGGGGAAAGGATAATGAACTGGGAACTCCTCAGAAGAATCTGATTTGTGGTGAGCGGAGAGAGATAAAAGCTCATTTAGGAACGATATGAACATGCTGCGTAGGTAGCTGTTTATCAGTAAATATCTCCACTGAGATTAAGAAAAGCAGTAGCTTAATAAATTAAGTACCTCCTGGTATGGTTATTGTACTGGTAACTCTCCAAAAGAATCTGGATTGTGGTGAGGGAACAGAGAAAAAAGCTCATTTAGGACCTGCACTTACGAAGGGGGTAGGCAGCTGCTGTATATCAGGGAGTAAAACTTCTGAGAATAAAAACAGCTGGAGTTGTTAAGGTAATTACACAGGAGAAAGGATAATGTACTTGGAACTCCTCAGAAGAATCTGATTTGTGGTGAGGGGAGAGAGATAAAAGCTCATTTAGGAATGACATGAACATGCTGCGTAGGTAGCTTTTTATCAGTAAATATCTCCACTGAGATTAAGAAAAGCAGTATCTTAATAAATTAAGTACTTCCTGGTATGGTTACTGTATTGGTAACTCCCCAAAAGAATCTGGATTGTGTTGAGGGAACAGAGAAAAAAGCTCATTTAGGACCTGCAATTACGAAGGGGGTAGGCAGCTGTACATCAGGGAGTAAACCTTCGGAGAATAAAAACAGCTGGAGCTTGTTAAGGTAATTACACAGGGGAAAGGATAATGTACTGGGAACTCCTCAGGAGAATCTGATTTGTGGTGAGGGGAGAGAGATAAAAGCTCATTTAGGAACGACATGAACATGCTGCGTAGGTAGCTGTTTATCAGTAAATATCTCCACTGAGATTAAGAAAAGCAGTATCTTAATAAATTAAGTACTTCCTGGTTTGGTTACTGTACAGGTAACTCCCCAAAAGAATCTGGATTGTGGTGAGGGAACAGAGAAAAAAGCTCATTTAGGACCTGCAATTACGAAGGGGGTAGGCAGCTGAACATCAGGGAGTAAACCTTCTGAGAATAAAAACAGCTGGAGCTTGTTAAGGTAATTACACAGGGGAAAGGATAATGTACTGGGAACTCCTCAGGAGAATCTGATTTGTGGTGAGGGGAGAGAGATAAAAGCTCATTTAGGAACGACATGAACATGCTGCGTAGGTAGCTGTTTATCAGTAAATATCTCCACTGAGATTAAGAAAAGCAGTAGCTTAATAAATTAAGTACTTCCTGGTATGGTTACTGTACTGGTAACTCCCCAAAAGAATCTGGATTGTGGTGAGGGAACAGAGAAAAAAGCTCATTTAGGACCTGCAATTACGAAGGGGGTAGGCAGCTGTACATCAGGGAGTAAACCTTCTGAGAATAAAAACAGCTGGAGCTTGTTAAGGTAATTACACAGGGGAAAGGATAATGTACTGGGAACTCCTCAGAAGAATCTGATTTGTGGTGAGGGGGAGAGATAAAAGCTCATTTATGAACGACATGAACATGCTGCGTAGGTAGCTGTTTATCAGTAAATATCTCCACTGAGATTAAGAAAAGCAGTAGCTTAATAAATTAAGTACTTCCTGGTATGGTTACTGTACTGGTAACTCCCCAAAAGAATCTGGATTGTGGTGAGGGAACAGAGAAAAAAGCTCATTTAGGACCTGCACTTACGAAGGGGGTAGGCAGCTGTATATCAGGGAGTAAACCTTCTGAGAATAAAAACAGCTGGAGCTTGTTAAGGTAATTACACAGGGGAAAGGATAATGTACTAGGAACTCCTCAGAAGAATCTGATTTGTGGTGAGGGGAGAGAGACAAAAGCTCATTTAGGAACGACATGAACATGCTGCGTAGCTAGCTGTTTATCAGTAAATATCTCCACTGAGATTAAGAAAAGCAGTAGCTTAATAAAGTAAGTACCTCCTGGTATGGTTACTGTACTGGTAACTCTCCAAAAGAATCTGGATTGTGTTGAGGGAACAGAGAAAAAAGCTCATTTAGGACCTGCACTTACGAAGGGGGTAGGCAGCAGCTGTATATCAGGGAGTAAACCTTCTGAGAATAAAAACAGCTGGAGCTTGTTAAGGTAATTACACAGGGGAAAGGATAATGTACTGGGAACTCCTCAGAAGAATCTGATTTGTGGTGAGGGGAGAGAGATAAAAGCTCATTTAGGAACGACATGAACATGCTGCGTAGGTAGCTGTTTATAAGTAAATATCTCCACTGAGATTAAGAAAAGCAGTAGCTTAATAAATTAAGTACTTCCTAGTATGGTTACTCTACTGGTAACTCCCCAAAAGAATCTGGATTGTGGTGAGGGAACAGAGAAAAAAGCTCATTTAGGACCTGCACTTACGAAGGGGGTAGGCAGCTGTATATCAGGGAGTAAACCTTCTGAGAATAAAAACAGCTGGAGCTTCTTAAGGTAATTACACAGGGGAAAGGATAATGTACTGGGAACTCCTCAGAAGAATCTGATTTGTGGTGAGGGGAGAGAGATAAAAGCTCATTTAGGAACGACATGAACATGCTGCGTAGGTAGCTGTTTATCAGTAAATATCTCCACTGAGATTAAGAAAAGCAGTAGCTTAATAAATTAAGTACTTCCTGGTATGGTTACTGTACTGGTAACTCCCCCAAAGAATCTGGATTGTGGTGAGGGAACAGAGAAAAAAGCTCATTTAGGACCTGCACTTACGAAGGGGGTAGGCAGCTGTATATCAGGGAGTAAACCTTCTGAGAATAAAAACAGCTGGAGCTTGTTAAGGTAATTACACAGGGGAAAGGATAATGTATGGGAACTCCTCAGAAGAATCTGATTTGTGGTGAGGGGAAAGAGATAACAGCTCATTTAGGAACGACATGAACATGCTGCGTAGGTAGCTGTTTATCAGTAAATATCTCCACTGAGATTAAGAAAAGCAGCAGCTTAAGAAATTAACTAATTCCTGGTATGGTTACTGTACTGGTAACTCCCAAAACAATCCGGATTGTGGTGAGGGAACAGAGAAAAAAGCTCATTTAGGACCTGCACTTACGAAGGGGGTAGTCAGCTGTATATCAGGGAGTAAACCTTCTGAGAATAAAAACAGCTGGAGCTTGTTAAGGTAATTACACAGGGGAAAGGATAATGTATGGGAACTCCTCAGAAGAATCTGATTTGTGGTGAGGGGAGAGAGATAAAAGCTCGTTTAGGAACGACATGAACATGCTGCGTAGGTAGCTGTTTATCAGTAAATATCTCCACTGAGATTATGAAAAGCAGTAGCTTAATAAATTAAGTACTTCCTGGTATGGTTACTATACTGGTAACTCCCCAAAAGAATCTGGATTGTGGTGAGGGAACAGAGAAAAAAGCTCATTTAGGACCTGCACTTACGAAGGGGGTAGGCAGCTGTATATCAGGGAGAAAACCTTCTGAGAATAAAAACAGCTGGAGCTTGTTAAGGTAATTACACAGTGGAAAGGATAATGTACTGCGAACTCCTCAGAAGAATCTGATTTGTGGTGAGGGGAGAGAGATAAAAGCTCATTTAGGAACGCCATGAACATGCTGCGTAGGTAGCTGTTTATCAGTAAATATCTCCACTGAGATTAAGAAAAGCAGTAGCGGGGCTCGGGATATAGCCTAGTGGCAAGAGTGGCTGCCTCGGATACACGAGGCCCTAGGTTCGATGACCAAGACCACATATACAGAAAAAACGGCCAGAAGCGGCGCTGTGGCTCAAGTGGCAGAGTGCTAGCCTTGAGCGGGAAGAAGCCAGGGACAGGGCTCAGGCCCTGAGTCCAAGGCCCAAGACTGGCAAAAAAAAAAAAAAAAGAAAAGCAGTAGCTTAATAAATTAAGTACTTCCTGGTATGGTTACTGTACTGGTAACTCCCCAAAAGAATCTGGATTGTGGTGAGGGAACAGAGAAAAAAGCTCATTTAGGACCTGCACTTACGAAGGGGGTAGGCAGCTGTATATCAGGGAGTAAACCATCTGAGAATTAAAACAGCTGGAGCTTGTTAAGGTAATTACACAGGGGAAATGATAATGTACTGGGAACTCCTCAGAAGAATCTGATATGTGGTGAGGGGAGAGAGACAAATGTTCATTTAGGAACGACATGAACATGCTGTCTCCACTGAGTTTAAGAAAAGCAGTAGCTTAATAAATTAAGTACTTCCTGGTATGGTTACTGTACTGGTAACTCCCCGAAAGAATCTGGATTGTGGGGAGGGAACAGAGAAAAAAGGTCATTTAGGACCTGCACTTACGAAGGGGATAGGCAGCTGTATATCAGGGAGTAAACCTTCTGAGAATAAAAACAGCTGGAGCTTGTTAATGTAATTACACAGGAGAAAGGATAAGGTACTGGGAACTCCTCAGAAGAATCTGAATTGTGGTGAGGGGAGAGAGACAAAAGCTCCTTTAGGAACGACATGAACATGCTGCGTACATAGCTGTTTATCAGTAAATATCTTCACTGAGATTAAGAAAAGCAGTAGCTTAATAAATTAAGTACTTCCTGGTATGGTTACTGTACTGGTAACTCCCCAAAAGAATCTGGATTGTGGTGAGGGAACAGAGAAAAAAGCTCATTTAGGACCTGCACTTACGAAGGGGGTAGGCAGCTGTATATCAGGGAGTAAACTTTCTGAGAATAAAACAGCTGGAGCTTGGTAAGGTAATTACACAGGGGAAAGGATAATGTACTGGGAACTCCTCAGAAGAATCTGATTCGTGGTGAGGGGAGAGAGATAAAAGCTCATTTTGGAACGACATGAACATGCTGCGTAGGTAGCTGTTTATCAGTAAATATCTCCACTGAGATTAAGAAAAGCAGTAGCTTAATAAATTAAGTACTTCCTGGTATGGTTACTGTACTGGTAACTCCCCAAAAGAATCTGGATTGTGGTGAGGCAACACAGAAAAAAGCTCATTTAGGACCTGCACTTACGAAGGGGGTAGGCAGCTGTATATCAGGGAGTAAACCTTTTGAGAATAAAAACAGCTGGAGCTTGTTAAGGTAATTACACAGGGGAAAGGATAATGTACTGGGAACTCCTCAGAAGAATCTGATTTGTGGTGATGGGAGAGAGATAAAAGCTCATTTAGGAACGACATGAACATGCTGCGTAGGTAGCTCTTTATCAGTAAATATCTCCACTGAGATTAAGAAAAGCAGTAGCTTAATAAATTAAGTACTTCCTGGTATGGTTACTGTACTGGTAACTCCCCAAAAGAATCTGGATAGTGGTGAGTGAACAGAGAAAAATGCTCATTTAGGACCTGCACTTACGAAGGGGGTAGGCAGGTGTATATCAGGGAGTAACCTTCTGAGAATAAAAAGAGCTGGAGCTTGTTAAGGTAATTACACAGGGGAAAGGATAATGTACTGGGAACTCCTCAGAAGAATCTGATTTGTGGTGAGGGGAGAGAGATAAAAGCTCATTTAGGAACGACATGAACATGCTGCGTAGGTAGCTGTTTATTAGTAAATATCTCCACTGAGATTAAGAAAAGCAGTAGCTTAATAAATTAAGTACTTCCTGGTATGGTTACTGTACTGGTAACTCCCCAAAAGAATCTGGATTGTGGTGAGGGAACAGAGAAAAAAGCTCATTTAGGACCTGCACTTACGAAGGGGGTAGGCGGCTGCATATCAGGGAGTAAACCTTCTGAGAATAAAAACAGCTGGCGCTTGTTAAGGTAATTACACAGTGGAAAGGATAATGTACTGGGAACTCCTCAGAAGAATCTGATTTGTGGTGAGGGGAGAGAGATAAAAGCTCATTTAAGAACGACATGAACATGCTGCGTAGGTAGCAGTTTATCAGTAAATATCTCCACTGAGATTAAGAAAAGCAGTAGCTTAATAAATTAAGTACTTCCTGGTATGGTTACCGTACTGGTAACTCCCCAAAAGAATCTGGATTGTGGTGAGGGAACAGAGAAAAAAGCTCATTATGACCTGCACTTACCATGGGGGTAGGCAGCTGTATATCAGGGAGTAAACCTTCTGAGAATAAAAACAGCTGGAGCTTGTTAACGTAATTACACAGGGGAAAGGATAATGTACTGGGAACTCCTCAGAAGAATCTGAGTTGTGGTGAGGGGAGAGAGGTAAAAGCTCATTTAGGAACGACATGAACATGCTGCGTAGTTAGCTCTTTATCAGTAAATATCTCCACTGAGATTAAGAAAAGCAGTAGCTTAATAAATTAAGTACTTCCTGGTATGGTTACTATACTGGTAACTCCCCAAAAGAATCTGGATTGTGGTGAGGGAACAGAGAATAAAGCTCTGAGGACCTGCACTTACGAAGGGGGTAGGCAGCTGTATATCAGGGAGCAAACCTTCTGAGAATAAAAACAGCTGGAGCTTGTTCAGGTAATAACACAGGGGAATGGATAATATACTGGGAACTCCTCAGAAGAATCTGATTTGTGGTGAGGGGAGAGAGATAAAAGCTCATATAGGAACGACATGAACATGCTGCGTAGGTAGCTGTTTATCAGTAAATATCTCCACTGAGATTAAGAAAAGCAGTAGCTTAATAAATTAAGTAATTCCTGGTAGGGTTACTGTACTGGTAACTCTCCAAAAGAATCTGGACTGTGGTGAGGGAACAGAGAAAAAAGCTCATTTAGGACCTGCACTTACGAAGGGGGTAGGCAGCTGTATATCAGGGAGTAAACCTTCGGAGAATAAAAACAGCTGGAGCTTGTTAAGGTAATTACACAGGGGAAAGGATAATGTACTGCGAACTCCTCAGAAGAATCTGATTTGTGGTGAGGGGAGAGAGATAAAAGCTCATTTAGGAACGACATGAACATGCTGCGTAGGTAGCTGTTTATCAGTAAATATCTCCACTGAGATTAAGAAAAGCAGTAGCGGGGCTGGGGATATAGCCTAGTGGCAAGAGTGCCTGCCTCGGATACACGAGGCCCTAGGTTCGATTCCCAAGACCACATATACAGAAAAAACGGCCAGAAGCGGCGCTGTGGCTAAAGTGGCAGAGTGCTAGCCTTGAGCGGGAAGAAGCCAGGGACAGAGCTCAGGCCCTGAGTCCAAGGCCCAGGACTGGCAAAAAAAAAAAAAAGAAAAGAAAAGCAGTAGCTTAATAAATTAAGTACTTCCTGGTATGGTTACTGTACTGGTAACACCCCAAAAGAATCTGGATTGTGGTGAGGGAACAGAGAAAAAAGCTCATTTAGGACCTGCACTTACAAAGGTGGTAGGCAGCAGTATATCAGGGAGTAAACCTTCTGAGAATAAAAACAGCTGGAACTTGTTAAGGTATTTACACAGGGGAAAGGATAATGAACTGGGAACTCCTCAGAAGAATCTGATTTGTGGTGAGCGGAGAGAGATAAAAGCTCATTTAGGAACGATATGAACATGCTGCGTAGGTAGCTGTTTATCAGTAAATATCTCCACTGAGATTAAGAAAAGCAGTAGCTTAATAAATTAAGTACCTCCTGGTATGGTTATTGTACTGGTAACTCTCCAAAAGAATCTGGATTGTGGTGAGGGAACAGAGAAAAAAGCTCATTTAGGACCTGCACTTACGAAGGGGGTAGGCAGCTGCTGTATATCAGGGAGTAAAACTTCTGAGAATAAAAACAGCTGGAGTTGTTAAGGTAATTACACAGGAGAAAGGATAATGTACTTGGAACTCCTCAGAAGAATCTGATTTGTGGTGAGGGGAGAGAGATAAAAGCTCATTTAGGAATGACATGAACATGCTGCGTAGGTAGCTTTTTATCAGTAAATATCTCCACTGAGATTAAGAAAAGCAGTATCTTAATAAATTAAGTACTTCCTGGTATGGTTACTGTATTGGTAACTCCCCAAAAGAATCTGGATTGTGTTGAGGGAACAGAGAAAAAAGCTCATTTAGGACCTGCAATTACGAAGGGGGTAGGCAGCTGTACATCAGGGAGTAAACCTTCGGAGAATAAAAACAGCTGGAGCTTGTTAAGGTAATTACACAGGGGAAAGGATAATGTACTGGGAACTCCTCAGGAGAATCTGATTTGTGGTGAGGGGAGAGAGATAAAAGCTCATTTAGGAACGACATGAACATGCTGCGTAGGTAGCTGTTTATCAGTAAATATCTCCACTGAGATTAAGAAAAGCAGTATCTTAATAAATTAAGTACTTCCTGGTTTGGTTACTGTACAGGTAACTCCCCAAAAGAATCTGGATTGTGGTGAGGGAACAGAGAAAAAAGCTCATTTAGGACCTGCAATTACGAAGGGGGTAGGCAGCTGAACATCAGGGAGTAAACCTTCTGAGAATAAAAACAGCTGGAGCTTGTTAAGGTAATTACACAGGGGAAAGGATAATGTACTGGGAACTCCTCAGGAGAATCTGATTTGTGGTGAGGGGAGAGAGATAAAAGCTCATTTAGGAACGACATGAACATGCTGCGTAGGTAGCTGTTTATCAGTAAATATCTCCACTGAGATTAAGAAAAGCAGTAGCTTAATAAATTAAGTACTTCCTGGTATGGTTACTGTACTGGTAACTCCCCAAAAGAATCTGGATTGTGGTGAGGGAACAGAGAAAAAAGCTCATTTAGGACCTGCAATTACGAAGGGGGTAGGCAGCTGTACATCAGGGAGTAAACCTTCTGAGAATAAAAACAGCTGGAGCTTGTTAAGGTAATTACACAGGGGAAAGGATAATGTACTGGGAACTCCTCAGAAGAATCTGATTTGTGGTGAGGGGGAGAGATAAAAGCTCATTTATGAACGACATGAACATGCTGCGTAGGTAGCTGTTTATCAGTAAATATCTCCACTGAGATTAAGAAAAGCAGTAGCTTAATAAATTAAGTACTTCCTGGTATGGTTACTGTACTGGTAACTCCCCAAAAGAATCTGGATTGTGGTGAGGGAACAGAGAAAAAAGCTCATTTAGGACCTGCACTTACGAAGGGGGTAGGCAGCTGTATATCAGGGAGTAAACCTTCTGAGAATAAAAACAGCTGGAGCTTGTTAAGGTAATTACACAGGGGAAAGGATAATGTACTAGGAACTCCTCAGAAGAATCTGATTTGTGGTGAGGGGAGAGAGACAAAAGCTCATTTAGGAACGACATGAACATGCTGCGTAGCTAGCTGTTTATCAGTAAATATCTCCACTGAGATTAAGAAAAGCAGTAGCTTAATAAAGTAAGTACCTCCTGGTATGGTTACTGTACTGGTAACTCTCCAAAAGAATCTGGATTGTGTTGAGGGAACAGAGAAAAAAGCTCATTTAGGACCTGCACTTACGAAGGGGGTAGGCAGCAGCTGTATATCAGGGAGTAAACCTTCTGAGAATAAAAACAGCTGGAGCTTGTTAAGGTAATTACACAGGGGAAAGGATAATGTACTGGGAACTCCTCAGAAGAATCTGATTTGTGGTGAGGGGAGAGAGATAAAAGCTCATTTAGGAACGACATGAACATGCTGCGTAGGTAGCTGTTTATAAGTAAATATCTCCACTGAGATTAAGAAAAGCAGTAGCTTAATAAATTAAGTACTTCCTAGTATGGTTACTCTACTGGTAACTCCCCAAAAGAATCTGGATTGTGGTGAGGGAACAGAGAAAAAAGCTCATTTAGGACCTGCACTTACGAAGGGGGTAGGCAGCTGTATATCAGGGAGTAAACCTTCTGAGAATAAAAACAGCTGGAGCTTCTTAAGGTAATTACACAAGGGAAAGGATAATGTACTGGGAACTCCTCAGAAGAATCTGATTTGTGGTGAGGGGAGAGAGATAAAAGCTCATTTAGGAACGACATGAACATGCTGCGTAGGTAGCTGTTTATCAGTAAATATCTCCACTGAGATTAAGAAAAGCAGTAGCTTAATAAATTAAGTACTTCCTGGTATGGTTACTGTACTGGTAACTCCCCCAAAGAATCTGGATTGTGGTGAGGGAACAGAGAAAAAAGCTCATTTAGGACCTGCACTTACGAAGGGGGTAGGCAGCTGTATATCAGGGAGTAAACCTTCTGAGAATAAAAACAGCTGGAGCTTGTTAAGGTAATTACACAGGGGAAAGGATAATGTATGGGAACTCCTCAGAAGAATCTGATTTGTGGTGAGGGGAAAGAGATAACAGCTCATTTAGGAACGACATGAACATGCTGCGTAGGTAGCTGTTTATCAGTAAATATCTCCACTGAGATTAAGAAAAGCAGCAGCTTAAGAAATTAACTAATTCCTGGTATGGTTACTGTACTGGTAACTCCCAAAACAATCCGGATTGTGGTGAGGGAACAGAGAAAAAAGCTCATTTAGGACCTGCACTTACGAAGGGGGTAGTCAGCTGTATATCAGGGAGTAAACCTTCTGAGAATAAAAACAGCTGGAGCTTGTTAAGGTAATTACACAGGGGAAAGGATAATGTATGGGAACTCCTCAGAAGAATCTGATTTGTGGTGAGGGGAGAGAGATAAAAGCTCGTTTAGGAACGACATGAACATGCTGCGTAGGTAGCTGTTTATCAGTAAATATCTCCACTGAGATTATGAAAAGCAGTAGCTTAATAAATTAAGTACTTCCTGGTATGGTTACTATACTGGTAACTCCCCAAAAGAATCTGGATTGTGGTGAGGGAACAGAGAAAAAAGCTCATTTAGGACCTGCACTTACGAAGGGGGTAGGCAGCTGTATATCAGGGAGAAAACCTTCTGAGAATAAAAACAGCTGGAGCTTGTTAAGGTAATTACACAGTGGAAAGGATAATGTACTGCGAACTCCTCAGAAGAATCTGATTTGTGGTGAGGGGAGAGAGATAAAAGCTCATTTAGGAACGCCATGAACATGCTGCGTAGGTAGCTGTTTATCAGTAAATATCTCCACTGAGATTAAGAAAAGCAGTAGCGGGGCTCGGGATATAGCCTAGTGGCAAGAGTGGCTGCCTCGGATACACGAGGCCCTAGGTTCGATGACCAAGACCACATATACAGAAAAAACGGCCAGAAGCGGCGCTGTGGCTCAAGTGGCAGAGTGCTAGCCTTGAGCGGGAAGAAGCCAGGGACAGGGCTCAGGCCCTGAGTCCAAGGCCCAAGACTGGCAAAAAAAAAAAAAAAAGAAAAGCAGTAGCTTAATAAATTAAGTACTTCCTGGTATGGTTACTGTACTGGTAACTCCCCAAAAGAATCTGGATTGTGGTGAGGGAACAGAGAAAAAAGCTCATTTAGGACCTGCACTTACGAAGGGGGTAGGCAGCTGTATATCAGGGAGTAAACCATCTGAGAATTAAAACAGCTGGAGCTTGTTAAGGTAATTACACAGGGGAAATGATAATGTACTGGGAACTCCTCAGAAGAATCTGATATGTGGTGAGGGGAGAGAGACAAATGTTCATTTAGGAACGACATGAACATGCTGTCTCCACTGAGTTTAAGAAAAGCAGTAGCTTAATAAATTAAGTACTTCCTGGTATGGTTACTGTACTGGTAACTCCCCGAAAGAATCTGGATTGTGGGGAGGGAACAGAGAAAAAAGGTCATTTAGGACCTGCACTTACGAAGGGGATAGGCAGCTGTATATCAGGGAGTAAACCTTCTGAGAATAAAAACAGCTGGAGCTTGTTAATGTAATTACACAGGAGAAAGGATAAGGTACTGGGAACTCCTCAGAAGAATCTGAATTGTGGTGAGGGGAGAGAGACAAAAGCTCCTTTAGGAACGACATGAACATGCTGCGTACATAGCTGTTTATCAGTAAATATCTTCACTGAGATTAAGAAAAGCAGTAGCTTAATAAATTAAGTACTTCCTGGTATGGTTACTGTACTGGTAACTCCCCAAAAGAATCTGGATTGTGGTGAGGGAACAGAGAAAAAAGCTCATTTAGGACCTGCACTTACGAAGGGGGTAGGCAGCTGTATATCAGGGAGTAAACTTTCTGAGAATAAAACAGCTGGAGCTTGGTAAGGTAATTACACAGGGGAAAGGATAATGTACTGGGAACTCCTCAGAAGAATCTGATTCGTGGTGAGGGGAGAGAGATAAAAGCTCATTTTGGAACGACATGAACATGCTGCGTAGGTAGCTGTTTATCAGTAAATATCTCCACTGAGATTAAGAAAAGCAGTAGCTTAATAAATTAAGTACTTCCTGGTATGGTTACTGTACTGGTAACTCCCCAAAAGAATCTGGATTGTGGTGAGGCAACACAGAAAAAAGCTCATTTAGGACCTGCACTTACGAAGGGGGTAGGCAGCTGTATATCAGGGAGTAAACCTTTTGAGAATAAAAACAGCTGGAGCTTGTTAAGGTAATTACACAGGGGAAAGGATAATGTACTGGGAACTCCTCAGAAGAATCTGATTTGTGGTGATGGGAGAGAGATAAAAGCTCATTTAGGAACGACATGAACATGCTGCGTAGGTAGCTCTTTATCAGTAAATATCTCCACTGAGATTAAGAAAAGCAGTAGCTTAATAAATTAAGTACTTCCTGGTATGGTTACTGTACTGGTAACTCCCCAAAAGAATCTGGATAGTGGTGAGTGAACAGAGAAAAATGCTCATTTAGGACCTGCACTTACGAAGGGGGTAGGCAGGTGTATATCAGGGAGTAACCTTCTGAGAATAAAAAGAGCTGGAGCTTGTTAAGGTAATTACACAGGGGAAAGGATAATGTACTGGGAACTCCTCAGCAGAATCTGATTTGTGGTGAGGGGAGAGAGATAAAAGCTCATTTAGGAACGACATGAACATGCTGCGTAGGTAGCTGTTTATTAGTAAATATCTCCACTGAGATTAAGAAAAGCAGTAGCTTAATAAATTAAGTACTTCCTGGTATGGTTACTGTACTGGTAACTCCCCAAAAGAATCTGGATTGTGGTGAGGGAACAGAGAAAAAAGCTCATTTAGGACCTGCACTTACGAAGGGGGTAGGCGGCTGCATATCAGGGAGTAAACCTTCTGAGAATAAAAACAGCTGGCGCTTGTTAAGGTAATTACACAGTGGAAAGGATAATGTACTGGGAACTCCTCAGAAGAATCTGATTTGTGGTGAGGGGAGAGAGATAAAAGCTCATTTAAGAACGACATGAACATGCTGCGTAGGTAGCAGTTTATCAGTAAATATCTCCACTGAGATTAAGAAAAGCAGTAGCTTAATAAATTAAGTACTTCCTGGTATGGTTACCGTACTGGTAACTCCCCAAAAGAATCTGGATTGTGGTGAGGGAACAGAGAAAAAAGCTCATTATGACCTGCACTTACCATGGGGGTAGGCAGCTGTATATCAGGGAGTAAACCTTCTGAGAATAAAAACAGCTGGAGCTTGTTAACGTAATTACACAGGGGAAAGGATAATGTACTGGGAACTCCTCAGAAGAATCTGAGTTGTGGTGAGGGGAGAGAGGTAAAAGCTCATTTAGGAACGACATGAACATGCTGCGTAGTTAGCTCTTTATCAGTAAATATCTCCACTGAGATTAAGAAAAGCAGTAGCTTAATAAATTAAGTACTTCCTGGTATGGTTACTATACTGGTAACTCCCCAAAAGAATCTGGATTGTGGTGAGGGAACAGAGAATAAAGCTCTGAGGACCTGCACTTACGAAGGGGGTAGGCAGCTGTATATCAGGGAGCAAACCTTCTGAGAATAAAAACAGCTGGAGCTTGTTCAGGTAATAACACAGGGGAATGGATAATATACTGGGAACTCCTCAGAAGAATCTGATTTGTGGTGAGGGGAGAGAGATAAAAGCTCATATAGGAACGACATGAACATGCTGCGTAGGTAGCTGTTTATCAGTAAATATCTCCACTGAGATTAAGAAAAGCAGTAGCTTAATAAATTAAGTAATTCCTGGTAGGGTTACTGTACTGGTAACTCCCCAAAAGAATCTGGATTGTGGTGAGGGAACAGAGAAAAAAGCTCTGAGGACCTGCACTTGCGAAGGGGGTAGGCAGCTGTATATCAGGGAATAAACCTTCTGAGAATAAAAACAGCTGGAGCTTGTTCAGGTAATAACACAGGGGAATGGATAATGTCCTGGGAACTCCTCAGAAGAATCTGATTTGTGGTGAGGGCAGAGAGATAAAAGCTCATTTAGGAACGAAATTAACATGCTGCGTAGATAGCTGTTTATCAGTAAATATCTCCACTGCGATTAAGAAAAGCAGTAGCTCAATAAATTAAGTACTTCCTGGTATGGTTACTGTACTGGTAACTCCCCAAAAGAATCTGGATTGTGGTGAGGGAACAGAGAAAAAAGCTCATTTAGGACCTGCACTTACCATGGGGGTAGACGGCTGTATATCAGGGAGTAAACCTTCTGAGAATAAAAACAGCTGGAGCTTGTTAACGTAATTACACAGGGGAAAGGATAATGTACTGGGAACTCCTCAGAAGAATCTGATTTGTGGTGAGGGGAGAGAGGTAAAAGCTCATTTAGGAACGACATGAACATGCTGCGTAGGTAGTTGTTTATCAGTAAATATCTCCACTGAGATTAAGAAAAGCAGTAGCTTAATAAATTAAGTACTTCCTGGTATGGTTACTATACTGGTAACTCCCCAAAAGAATCTGGATTGTGGTGAGGGAACAGAGAAAAAAGCTCTGAGGACCTGCACTTACGAAGGGGGTAGGCAGCTGTATATCAGGGAGTAAACCTTCTGAGAATAAAAACAGCTGGAGCTTGTTCAGGTAATAACACAGGGGAATGGATAATATACTGGGAACTCCTCAGAAGAATCTGATTTGTGGTGAGGGGAGAGAGATAAAAGCTCATATAGGAACGATATGAACATGCTGCGTAGGTAGCTGTTTATCAGTAAATATCTCCACTGAGATTAAGAAAAGCAGTAGCTTAATAAATTAAGTACTTCCTGGTATGGTTACTGTACTGGTAACTCCCCAAAAGAATCTGGATTGTGGTGAGGGAACAGAGAAAAAAGCTCATTTAGGAACTGCACTTACTAAGGGGGTAGGCAGCTGTATATCAGGAAGTAAACCTTCTGAGAATAAAAACAGGTAGAGCTTGTTAAGGTAATTACACAGGGGAAAGGATAATGTACTGGCTACTCCTCAGAAGAATATGATTTGTGGTGAGGGGAGAGAGAGAAAAGCTCATTTAAGAACGACATGAACATGCTGCGTAGGTAGCTGTTTATCAGTAAATATCTCCACTGAGATTAAGAAAAGCAGTAGCTAAATAAATTAAGTACTTCCTGGTATGGTTACTGTACTGGTAACTCCCCAAAAGAATCTGGATTGTGGTGAGGGAACAGAGAAAAAAGCTCACTTAGGACCTGCACTTACGAAGGGGGTAGGCAGCTGTATATCAGGGAGTAAACCTTCTGAGAATAAAAACAGCTGGAGCTTGTTAAGGTAATTACACAGGGGAAAGGATAATGTACTGGAAACTCCTCAGAAGAATCTGATTTGTGGTGAGGGGAGAGAGATAAAAGCTCATTTAGGAACGACATGTATATGCTGCGTAGGTAGCTGTTTATAAGTAAATATCTCCACTGAGATTAAGAAAAGCAGTAGCTTAATAAATTAAGTACTTCCTGGTATGGTTACTGTACTGGTAACTCCCCAAAAGAATCTGGATTTTGGTGAGGGAACAGAGAAAAAAGCTCATTTAGGACCTGCACTTACGAAGGGGGTAGGCAGCTGTATATCAGGGAGTAAACCTTCTGAGAATAAAAATAGCTGGAGCGTGTTAAGGTAATTACACAGGGGAAAGGATAATGTACTGGGAACTCCACAGAAGAATCTGATTTGTGGTGAGGGGAGAGAGATAAAAGCTCATTTAGGAAAGAAATGAACATGCTGCGTAAGTAGCTGTTTATCAGTAAATATCTCCACTGAGATTAAGAAAAGCAGTAGCTTAATAAATTAAGTACTTCCTGGCATGGTTACGGTACTGGTAACTCCCCAAAAGAATCTGGATTGTGGTGAGGGAACAGAGAAATCAGCTCATTTAGGACCTGCACTTCCGAAGGGGGTAGGCAGCTGTATATCAGGGAGTAAACCTTCTGAGAATAAAAACAGCTGGAACTTGTTAAGGTAATTACACAGGGGATAGGATAATGTACTGGGAACTCCTCAGAAGAATCTGATTTGTGGTGAGGGGAGAGAGATAAAAGCTCATTTAGGAACGACATGAACATGCTGCTTAGGTAGCTGTTTATCAGTAAATATCTCCACTGAGATTACGAAAAGCAGTAGCATAATAAATTAAGTACTTCCTAGTATGGTTACTGTACTGGTAACTCCCCAAAAGAATCTGGATTGTGGTGAGGGAACAGAGAAAAAAGCTCATTTAGGACCTGCACTTACGAAGCGGGTAGGCAGCTGTATATCAGGGAGTAAACCTTCTGAGAATAAAAACAGCTGGAGCTTGTTAAGGTAATTACACAGGGGAAAGGATAATGTACTGGGAATTCCTAAGAAGAATCTGATTTGTGGTGAGGGGAGAGAGATAAAAGCTCATTTAGGAACGACATGAACATGCTGCGTACGTAGCTGTTTATCAGTAAATATCTCCACTAAGATTAAGAAAAGCAGTAGATTAATAAATTAAGTAATTCCTGGTATGGTTACTGTACTGGTAACTCCTTAAAGAATCTGGATTGTGGTGAGGGAACACAGAAAAAAGCTCATTTAGGACCTGCACTTACGAAGGGGGTAGGCAGCTGTATATCAGGGAGTAAACCTTCTGAGAATAAAAACAGCTGGAGCTTGTTAAGGTAATTACACAGGGGAAAGGATAAAGTACTTGGACCTCCTCAGAAGGATCTGATTTTTTTGTTCGGGGAGAGAGATAAAAGCTCATTTAGCAACGACATGCACATGCTGTTTACATAGCTGTTTATCAGTAAATATCTCCACTGAGATTAAGAAAAGCAGTAGCTTAATAAATTAAGTACTTCCTGGTATGGTTACTGTACTGGTAACTCCCCAAAAGAATCTGGATTGTGGTGAGGGAACAGAGAAAAAAGCTCATTTAGGACCTGCACTTACGAAGGGGGTAGGCAGCTGTATATCAGGGAGTAAACCTTCTGAGAATAAAAACAGCTGGAGCTTGTTAAGGTAATTACACAGGGGAAAGGATAATGTACTGGGAACTCCTCAGAAGAATCTGATTTGTGCTGAGGGGAGAGAGATAAAAGCTCATTTAGGAACGACATGAACATGCTGCGTAGGTAGCTGTTTAAAAGTAAATATCTCCACTGAGATGAAGAAAAGCAGTAGCTTAATAAATTAAGTACTTCCTGGTATGGTTACTGTACTGGTAACTCCCCAAAAGAATCTGGATTTTGGTGAGGGAACAGAGAAAAAAGCTCATTTAGGACCTGCACTTACGAAGGGGGTAGGCAGCAGTATATCAGGGAGTAAACCTTCTGAGAATAAAAACAGGTGGAGCTTGTTAAGGTAATTACACAGGGGAAAGGATAATATACTGGGTACTCCTCAGAAGAATCTGATTTGTTGTGCGGGGATAGAGATAAAAGCTCATTTATGAACGACATGAACATGCTGGGTAGGTAGCTGTTTATCAGTAAATATCTCCACTGAGATTAAGAAAAGCAGTAGCTTAATAAATTAAGTACTTCCTGGTATGGTTACTGTACTGGTAACTCCCCAAAAGAATCTGGATTGTGGTGAGGGAACAGAGAAAAAGCTCAATTAGGACCTGCACTTACGAAGGGGGTAGGCAGCTGTATATCAGGGAGTAAACCTTCTGAGAATAAAAACAGCTGGAGCTTGTTAAGGTAATTACACAGGGGAAAGGATAATGTACTGGGAACTCCTCAGAAGAATCTGATTTGTGGTGAGGGGAGAGAGATAAAAGCTCATTTAGGAACGACATGAACATGCTGCGTAGGTAGCTGTTTATCAGTAAATATCTCCACTGAGATTAAGAAAAGCAGTAGCTTAGTAAATTAAGTACTTCCTGGTATGGTTACTGTACTGGTAACTTCCCAAAAGAATCTGGATTGTGGTGAGGGAACAGAGAAAAAAGCTCATTTAGGACCTGCACTTACGAAGGGGGTAGTCAGCTGTTTATCAGGGAGTAAACCTTCTGAGAATAAAAACAGCTGGAGCTTGTTAAGGTAATTACACAGGGGAAAGGATAATGTACTGGGAACTCCTCAGAAGAATCTGATTTGTTGTGAGGGGAGAGAGATAATAGCTAATTTAGGAACGACATGAACATGCTGCGTAGGTAGCTGTTTATCAGTAAATATCTCCACTGAGATTAAGAACAACAGTAGCTTAATAAATTAAGTACTTCCTGGTATGGTTACTGTACTGGTAACTCCCCAAACGAATCTGGATTGTGGTGAGGGAACAGCGGAAAAAGCTCATTTAGGACCTGCAATTATGAAGGGGGTAGGCAGCTGTATATCAGGGAGTAAACCTTCTGAGAATAAAAACAGCAGGAGCTTGTTAAGGTAATTACACAGGGGAAAGGATAATGTACTGGGAACTCCTCAGAAGAATCTGATTTGTGGTGAGGGGAGAGAGATAAAAGCTCATTTAGGAACGACATGAAAATGTTGCGTAGGTAGCTGTTTATCAGAAAATATCTCCACTGAGATTAAGAACAGCAGTAGCTTAATAAATTAAGTACTTCCTGGTATTGTTACTGTACTGGTAACTCCCCAAAAGAATCTGGATTGTGGTGAGGGAACAGCGGAAAAAGCTCATTTAGGACCTGCACTTACGAAGGGGGTAGGCAGCTGTATATCAGGGAGTATCCCTTCTGGGAATAAAAACAGCTGGAGCTTGTTAAGGTAATTACACAGGGGAAAGGAAAATGTACTTGGAACCCCTCAGAAGAATCTGATTTGTGGTGAGGGGAGAGAGATAAAAGCTCATTTAAGAACGACAAGAACATGCAGCGTAGGTAGCTGTTTATCAGTAAATATCTCCACTGAGATTAAGAAAAGCAGTAGCTTAATAAATTAAGTACTTCCTGGTATGGTTACTGTACTGGTAACTCCGCAAAAGAATCTGGATTGTGGTGAGGGAAGAGAGAAAAAAGCTCATTTAGGACCTGCACTTACGAAGGGGGTAGGCAGCTGTATATCAGGGAGTAAACCTTCTGAGAATAAAAACAGCTGGAGCTTGTTAAGGTAATTACACAGGGGAAATGATAATGTACTGGGATCTCCTCAGAAGAATCTGATTTGTGGTGAGGGGAGAGAGATAAAAGCTCATTTAGGAACCACATGAACATGCTGCGTTGGTAGCTGCTGATCGGTAAATATCTCCACTGAGATTAAGAAAAGCAGTAGCTTAATAAATTAAGTACTTCCTGGTATGGTTACTGCACTGGTAACTCCCCAAAAGAATCTGGATTGTGCTGAGGGAACAGAGAAAAAAGCTCATTTATGACCTGCACTTACGAAGGGGGTAGGCAGCAGTATATCAGGGAGTAAACCTTCTGAGAATAAAAATAGCTGGAGCTTGTTAAGGTAATTACACAGGGGAAAGGATAATGTACTGGGAACTCCTCAGAAGAATCTGATTTGTGGTGAGGGGAGAGAGATAAAAGCTCCTTTAGGAACGACATGAACATGCTGCGTAGGTAGATGTTTATCAGTAAATATCTCCACTGAGATTAAGAAAAGCAGTAGCTTAATAAATTAAGTACTTCCTGGTATGGTTACTGTACTGGTAACTCCCCAAAAGAATCTGGATTGTGGTGAGGGAACAGAGAAAAAAGCTCATTTAGGACCTGCACTTACGAAGGGGGTAGGCACCTGTATATCAGGGAGTAAACCTTCTGAGAATAAAAACAGCTGGAGCTTGTTAAGGTAATTACACAGGGGAAAGGATAATGTACTGGGAACTCCTCAGAAGAATCTGATTTGTGTTGAGGGGATAGAGAAAAAAGCTCATTTAGGAACGACATGAACATGCTGTCTCCACTGAGATTAAGAAAAGCAGTAGCTTAATAAATTAAGTACTTCCTGGTACGGTTACTGTACTGGTAACTCCTCAAAAGAATCTGGATTGTGGTGAGGGAACAGAGAAAAATGCTCATTTAGGACCTGCACTTACGAAGGGGGTAGGCAGTTGTATATCAGGGAGTAAACCTTCTGAGAATAAAAACAGCTGGAGCTTGTTAAGGTAATTACACAGGGGAAAGGATAATGTACTGGGAACTCCTCAGAAGAATATGATTTGTGGTGAGGGGATAGAGTCAAAAGCTCATTTAGGAACGACATGAACATGCTGTCTCCACTGAGATTAAGAAAAGCAGTAGCTTAATAAATTAAGTACTTCCTGGTATGGTTACTGTACTGGTAACTCCCCAAAAGAATCTGGATTGTGGTGAGGGAACAGAAAAAAAAGCTCATTTAGGATCTGCACTTACGAAGTGGGTAGGCAGCTGTATATCAGGGAGTAAACCTTCTGAGAATAAAAACAGCTGGAGCTTTTTAAGGTAATTACACAGGGGAAAGGATAATCTACTGGGAACTCCTAAGAAGAATCTGATTTGTGGTGAGGGGAGAGAGATAAAAGCTCATTTAGGAACGACATGAACATGCTGCGTATGTAGCTGTTTATCAGTAAATATCTCCACTGAGATTAAGAAAAGCAGTAGCTTAATAAATTAAGTACTTCCTGGTATGGTTACTGTACTGGTAACTCCCCAAAAGAATCTGGATTGTGGTGAGGGAACAGAGAAAAAGCTCATTTAGGACCTGCACTTACGAAGGGGGTAGGCAGCTGTATATCAGGGAGTAAACCTTCTGAGAATAAAAACAGCTGGAGCTTGTTAAGGTAATTACACAGGGGCAAGGATATTGTACTGGGAAGTCCTCAGAAGAATCTGATTTGTGGTGAGGGGAGAGAGATAAAAGCTCATTTAGGAACGACATGAACATGCTGCGTAGGTACCTGTTTATCAGTAAATATCTCCACTGAGATTAAGAAAAGCAGTAGCTTAATAAATTAAGTACTTCCTGGTATGGTTACTGTACTGGTAACTCCCCAAAAGAATCTGGATTGTGGTGAGGGAACAGAGAAAAAAGCTCATTTAGGACCTGCACTTACGAATGGGGTAGGCAGTTGTATATCAGGGAGTAAACCTTCTGAGAATAAAAACAGCTGGAGCTTGTTAAGGTAATTACACAGGGGTAAGGATAATGTACTGGGAACTCCTCAGAAGAATCTGATTTGTGGTGAGGGGAGAGAGATAAAAGCTCATTTAGGAACGACATGAACATGCTGCGTAGGTAGCTGTTTACCAGTAAATATCTCCACTGAGATTAAGAAAAGCAGTAGCTTAATAAATTAAGTACCTCCTGGTATGGTTACTGTACTGGGAACTCCCTAAAAGAATCTGGATTGTGGTGAGGGAACAGAGAAAAAAGCTCATTTAGGACCTGCATTACGAAGGGGGTAGGCAGCTATATATCAGGGAGTAAACCTTCTGAGAATAAAAACAGCTGGAGCTTGTTAAGGTAATTACAAAGGGGAAAGGATAATGTACTGGGAACTCCTCAGAAGAATCTGATTTGTGGTGAGGGGAGAGAGATAAAAGCTCATTTAGGAACGACATGAACATGCTGCGTCCGTAGCTGTTTATCAGTAAATATCTCCTCTGAGATTAAGAAAAACAGTAGCTTAATAAATTAAGTACTTCCTGGTATGGTTACTGTACTGGTAACTCCCCAAAAGAATCTGGATTGTGGTGAAGGAACAGAGAAAAAAGCTCATTTACGACCTGCACTTACGAACGGGGTAGGCAGGTGTATATCAGGGAGTAAACCTTCTGAGGATAAAAACAGCTGGAGCTTGTTAAGGTAATTACACAGGGGAAAGGATAATGTACTGGGAACTCCTCAGAAGAATCTGATTTGTGGTGAGGGGAGAGAGATAAAAGCTCATTTATGAACGACATGAACATGCTGCGTACGTAGCTGTTTATCAGTAAATATCTCCACTGAGATTAAGAAAAGCAGTAGCTTAATAAATTAAGTACTTCCTGGTATGGTTACTGTACTGGTAGCTTCCCAAAAGAATCTGGATTTTGGTGAGGGAACAGAGAAAAAAGCTCATTTAGGACCTGCACTTACGAAGGGGGTAGGCAGCTGTATATCAGGGAGTAAAACTTCTGAGAATAAAAACAGCTGGAGCTTGTTAAGGTAATTACACAGGGGAAAGGATAACGGACTGGGAACTGCTCAGAAGAATCTGATTTGTGGTGAGGGGAGAGAGATAAAAGCTCATTAAGAACGACATGTACATGCTGCGTAGGTAGCTGTTTATCAGTAAATATCTCCACTGAGATTAAGAAAAGCAGTAACTTAATAAATAAAGTACTTACTTTTATGGTTACTGTACTGGTAACTCCCCAAAAGAATCTGGATTGTGGTGAGGGAACAGAGAACAAAGTTCATTTAGGACCTGCACTTACGAAGGGGGTAGGCAGCTCTATATCATGGAGTAAACCTTCTGAGAATAAAAACAGCTGGAGCTTGTTAAGGTAATTACACAGGGGAAAGGATAATGTACTGGGAACTCCTCCGAGGATTCTGATTTGTGGTGAGGGGAGACGGATAAAAGCTCATTTGGGAACGACATGAACATGCTGCGTAGGTAGCTGTTTATCAGTATATATCTCCACTGAGATTAAGAAAAGCAATAGCTTAATAAATTAAGTACTTCCTGGTATGGTTACTCTACTGGTAACTCCCCAAAAGTATCTGGATTGTGGTGAGGGAACAGAGAAAAATGCTCATTTAGGACCTGCACTTACGAAGGGGGTAGGCAGCTGTATATCAGGGAGTATCCCTTCTGAGAATAAAAACAGCTGGAGCTTGTTAAGGTAATTACACAGGGGAAAGGATAATGTACTGGGAACTCCTCAGAAGAATCTGATTTGTGGTGAGGGGAGAGAGATAAAAGCTCATTTAGGAACGACATGAACATGCTGCGTACGTAGCTGTTTATCAGTAAATATCTCCACTGAGATTACGAAAAGCAGTAGCTTAATAAATTAAGTACTTCCTGGTATGGTTACTGTACTGGTAACTCCCCGAAAGAATCTGGATTGTGGTGAGGGAACAGAGAAAAACTCATTTAAGACTTGCACTTACGAAGGGGCTAGGCAGCTGTATATCAGGGAGTAAACCTTCTGAGAATAAAAATAGCTGGAGCTTTTTAAGGTAATTACACAGGGGAAAGGATAATGTACTGGGAACTCCTCGGAAGAATGTGATTTGTGGTGAGGGGAGAGGGATAAAAGCTCATTTAGGAATGACATGAATATGCTGCGTAGGTAGCTGTTTATCAGTAAATATCTCCACTGAGATTAAGAAAAGCAGTAGCTTATTAAATTAAGTACTTCCTGGTATGGTTACTGTACGGGTAACTACCCAAAATTATCTGGATTGTGGTGAGGGAACAGAGAAAAAAGCTCATTTACGACCTGCACTTACGAAGGGGGTAGGCAGCTGTATATCAGGGAGTAAACCTTCTGAGAATAAAAACAGCTGGAGCTTGTTAAGGTAATTACACAGGGGAAAGGATAATGTACTGGGAACTCCTCAGAAGAATCTGATTTGTGATGAGGGGAGAGAGATAAATGCTCATTTAGGAACGACATGAACATGCTGCGTAGGTAGCTGTTTATCAGTAAATATCTCCACTGAGATTAAGAAAAGCAGTAGCTTAATAAATTAAGTACTTCCTGGTATGGTTACTGTACTGGTAACTCCCCAAAAGAATCTGGATTGTGGTGAGGGAACAGAGAAAAAGCTCATCTAGGACCTGCACTTACAAAGGTTGTAGGCAGCTGTATATCAGGGAGTAAACCTTCTGAGAATAAAAACAGCTAAAGCTTGTTAAGGTAATTACACAGGGGAAAGGATAATGTACTGGGAACTCCTCAGAAGAATCTGATTTGTGGTGAGGGGAGAGAGATAAAAGCTCATTTAGGAACGACATGAACATGCTGCGTAGGTAGCTGTTTATCAGTAAATATCTCCACTGAGATTAAGAAAAGCAGTAGCTTAATAAATTAAGTACTTCCTGGTATGGTTACTGTACTGGTAGCTCCCCAAAAGAATCTGGATTGTGGTGAGGGAACAGAGAAAAAAGCTCATTTAGGACCTGCACTTACGAAGGGGGTAGGCAGCTGTATATCAGGGAGTAAACCTTCTGAGAATAAAAACAGCTGGAGCTTGTTAAGGTAATTACACAGGGGAAAGGATAATGTACTGGGAACTCCTCAGAAGAATCTGATTTGTGGTGAGGGGAGGAGATAAAAGGTCCTTTAGGAACGACATGAACATGCTGCGTAGGTAGCTGTTTATCAGTAAATATCTCCACTGAGATTAAGAAAAGCAGTAGCTTAATAAATTAAGTACTTCATGGTATGGTTACTGTACTGGTAACTCCCCAAAAGAATCTGGATTGTGGTGAGGGAACAGAGAAAAAAGCTCATTTAGGACCTGCACTTACGAAGCGGGTAGGCAGCTGTATATCAGGGAGTAAACCTTCTGAGAATAAAAACAGCTGGAGCTTGTTAAGGTAATTACACAGGGGAAAGGATAATGTACTGGGAATTCCTAAGAAGAATCTGATTTGTGGTGAGGGGAGAGAGATAAAAGCTCATTTAGGAACGACATGAACATGCTGCGTACGTAGCTGTTTATCAGTAAATATCTCCACTAAGATTAAGAAAAGCAGTAGCTTAATAAATTAAGTAATTCCTGGTATGGTTACTGTACTGGTAACTCCTTAAAGAATCTGGATTGTGGTGAGGGAACACAGAAAAAAGCTCATTTAGGACCTGCACTTACGAAGGGGGTAGGCAGCTGTATATCAGGGAGTAAACCTTCTGAGAATAAAAACAGCTGGAGCTTGTTAAGGTAATTACACAGGGGAAAGGATAAAGTACTTGGACCTCCTCAGAAGGATCTGATTTTTTTGTTCGGGGAGAGAGATAAAAGCTCATTTAGCAACGACATGCACATGCTGTTTACATAGCTGTTTATCAGTAAATATCTCCACTGAGATTAAGAAAAGCAGTAGCTTAATAAATTAAGTACTTCCTGGTATGGTTACTGTACTGGTAACTCCCCAAAAGAATCTGGATTGTGGTGAGGGAACAGAGAAAAAAGCTCATTTAGGACCTGCACTTACGAAGGGGGTAGGCAGCTGTATATCAGGGAGTAAACCTTCTGAGAATAAAAACAGCTGGAGCTTGTTAAGGTAATTACACAGGGGAAAGGATAATGTACTGGGAACTCCTCAGAAGAATCTGATTTGTGCTGAGGGGAGAGAGATAAAAGCTCATTTAGGAACGACATGAACATGCTGCGTAGGTAGCTGTTTAAAAGTAAATATCTCCACTGAGATGAAGAAAAGCAGTAGCTTAATAAATTAAGTACTTCCTGGTATGGTTACTGTACTGGTAACTCCCCAAAAGAATCTGGATTTTGGTGAGGGAACAGAGAAAAAAGCTCATTTAGGACCTGCACTTACGAAGGGGGTAGGCAGCAGTATATCAGGGAGTAAACCTTCTGAGAATAAAAACAGGTGGAGCTTGTTAAGGTAATTACACAGGGGAAAGGATAATATACTGGGTACTCCTCAGAAGAATCTGATTTGTTGTGCGGGGATAGAGATAAAAGCTCATTTATGAACGACATGAACATGCTGGGTAGGTAGCTGTTTATCAGTAAATATCTCCACTGAGATTAAGAAAAGCAGTAGCTTAATAAATTAAGTACTTCCTGGTATGGTTACTGTACTGGTAACTCCCCAAAAGAATCTGGATTGTGGTGAGGGAACAGAGAAAAAGCTCAATTAGGACCTGCACTTACGAAGGGGGTAGGCAGCTGTATATCAGGGAGTAAACCTTCTGAGAATAAAAACAGCTGGAGCTTGTTAAGGTAATTACACAGGGGAAAGGATAATGTACTGGGAACTCCTCAGAAGAATCTGATTTGTGGTGAGGGGAGAGAGATAAAAGCTCATTTAGGAACGACATGAACATGCTGCGTAGGTAGCTGTTTATCAGTAAATATCTCCACTGAGATTAAGAAAAGCAGTAGCTTAGTAAATTAAGTACTTCCTGGTATGGTTACTGTACTGGTAACTTCCCAAAAGAATCTGGATTGTGGTGAGGGAACAGAGAAAAAAGCTCATTTAGGACCTGCACTTACGAAGGGGGTAGTCAGCTGTTTATCAGGGAGTAAACCTTCTGAGAATAAAAACAGCTGGAGCTTGTTAAGGTAATTACACAGGGGAAAGGATAATGTACTGGGAACTCCTCAGAAGAATCTGATTTGTGGTGAGGGGAGAGAGATAATAGCTAATTTAGGAACGACATGAACATGCTGCGTAGGTAGCTGTTTATCAGTAAATATCTCCACTGAGATTAAGAACAACAGTAGCTTAATAAATTAAGTACTTCCTGGTATGGTTACTGTACTGGTAACTCCCCAAACGAATCTGGATTGTGGTGAGGGAACAGCGGAAAAAGCTCATTTAGGACCTGCAATTATGAAGGGGGTAGGCAGCTGTATATCAGGGAGTAAACCTTCTGAGAATAAAAACAGCAGGAGCTTGTTAAGGTAATTACACAGGGGAAAGGATAATGTACTGGGAACTCCTCAGAAGAATCTGATTTGTGGTGAGGGGAGAGAGATAAAAGCTCATTTAGGAACGACATGAAAATGTTGCGTAGGTAGCTGTTTATCAGAAAATATCTCCACTGAGATTAAGAACAGCAGTAGCTTAATAAATTAAGTACTTCCTGGTATTGTTACTGTACTGGTAACTCCCCAAAAGAATCTGGATTGTGGTGAGGGAACAGCGGAAAAAGCTCATTTAGGACCTGCACTTACGAAGGGGGTAGGCAGCTGTATATCAGGGAGTATCCCTTCTGGGAATAAAAACAGCTGGAGCTTGTTAAGGTAATTACACAGGGGAAAGGAAAATGTACTTGGAACCCCTCAGAAGAATCTGATTTGTGGTGAGGGGAGAGAGATAAAAGCTCATTTAAGAACGACAAGAACATGCAGCGTAGGTAGCTGTTTATCAGTAAATATCTCCACTGAGATTAAGAAAAGCAGTAGCTTAATAAATTAAGTACTTCCTGGTATGGTTACTGTACTGGTAACTCCGCAAAAGAATCTGGATTGTGGTGAGGGAAGAGAGAAAAAAGCTCATTTAGGACCTGCACTTACGAAGGGGGTAGGCAGCTGTATATCAGGGAGTAAACCTTCTGAGAATAAAAACAGCTGGAGCTTGTTAAGGTAATTACACAGGGGAAATGATAATGTACTGGGATCTCCTCAGAAGAATCTGATTTGTGGTGAGGGGAGAGAGATAAAAGCTCATTTAGGAACCACATGAACATGCTGCGTTGGTAGCTGCTGATCGGTAAATATCTCCACTGAGATTAAGAAAAGCAGTAGCTTAATAAATTAAGTACTTCCTGGTATGGTTACTGCACTGGTAACTCCCCAAAAGAATCTGGATTGTGCTGAGGGAACAGAGAAAAAAGCTCATTTATGACCTGCACTTACGAAGGGGGTAGGCAGCAGTATATCAGGGAGTAAACCTTCTGAGAATAAAAATAGCTGGAGCTTGTTAAGGTAATTACACAGGGGAAAGGATAATGTACTGGGAACTCCTCAGAAGAATCTGATTTGTGGTGAGGGGAGAGAGATAAAAGCTCCTTTAGGAACGACATGAACATGCTGCGTAGGTAGATGTTTATCAGTAAATATCTCCACTGAGATTAAGAAAAGCAGTAGCTTAATAAATTAAGTACTTCCTGGTATGGTTACTGTACTGGTAACTCCCCAAAAGAATCTGGATTGTGGTGAGGGAACAGAGAAAAAAGCTCATTTAGGACCTGCACTTACGAAGGGGGTAGGCACCTGTATATCAGGGAGTAAACCTTCTGAGAATAAAAACAGCTGGAGCTTGTTAAGGTAATTACACAGGGGAAAGGATAATGTACTGGGAACTCCTCAGAAGAATCTGATTTGTGTTGAGGGGATAGAGAAAAAAGCTCATTTAGGAACGACATGAACATGCTGTCTCCACTGAGATTAAGAAAAGCAGTAGCTTAATAAATTAAGTACTTCCTGGTACGGTTACTGTACTGGTAACTCCTCAAAAGAATCTGGATTGTGGTGAGGGAACAGAGAAAAATGCTCATTTAGGACCTGCACTTACGAAGGGGGTAGGCAGTTGTATATCAGGGAGTAAACCTTCTGAGAATAAAAACAGCTGGAGCTTGTTAAGGTAATTACACAGGGGAAAGGATAATGTACTGGGAACTCCTCAGAAGAATATGATTTGTGGTGAGGGGATAGAGTCAAAAGCTCATTTAGGAACGACATGAACATGCTGTCTCCACTGAGATTAAGAAAAGCAGTAGCTTAATAAATTAAGTACTTCCTGGTATGGTTACTGTACTGGTAACTCCCCAAAAGAATCTGGATTGTGGTGAGGGAACAGAAAAAAAAGCTCATTTAGGATCTGCACTTACGAAGTGGGTAGGCAGCTGTATATCAGGGAGTAAACCTTCTGAGAATAAAAACAGCTGGAGCTTTTTAAGGTAATTACACAGGGGAAAGGATAATCTACTGGGAACTCCTAAGAAGAATCTGATTTGTGGTGAGGGGAGAGAGATAAAAGCTCATTTAGGAACGACATGAACATGCTGCGTATGTAGCTGTTTATCAGTAAATATCTCCACTGAGATTAAGAAAAGCAGTAGCTTAATAAATTAAGTACTTCCTGGTATGGTTACTGTACTGGTAACTCCCCAAAAGAATCTGGATTGTGGTGAGGGAACAGAGAAAAAGCTCATTTAGGACCTGCACTTACGAAGGGGGTAGGCAGCTGTATATCAGGGAGTAAACCTTCTGAGAATAAAAACAGCTGGAGCTTGTTAAGGTAATTACACAGGGGCAAGGATATTGTACTGGGAAGTCCTCAGAAGAATCTGATTTGTGGTGAGGGGAGAGAGATAAAAGCTCATTTAGGAACGACATGAACATGCTGCGTAGGTACCTGTTTATCAGTAAATATCTCCACTGAGATTAAGAAAAGCAGTAGCTTAATAAATTAAGTACTTCCTGGTATGGTTACTGTACTGGTAACTCCCCAAAAGAATCTGGATTGTGGTGAGGGAACAGAGAAAAAAGCTCATTTAGGACCTGCACTTACGAATGGGGTAGGCAGTTGTATATCAGGGAGTAAACCTTCTGAGAATAAAAACAGCTGGAGCTTGTTAAGGTAATTACACAGGGGTAAGGATAATGTACTGGGAACTCCTCAGAAGAATCTGATTTGTGGTGAGGGGAGAGAGATAAAAGCTCATTTAGGAACGACATGAACATGCTGCGTAGGTAGCTGTTTACCAGTAAATATCTCCACTGAGATTAAGAAAAGCAGTAGCTTAATAAATTAAGTACCTCCTGGTATGGTTACTGTACTGGGAACTCCCTAAAAGAATCTGGATTGTGGTGAGGGAACAGAGAAAAAAGCTCATTTAGGACCTGCATTACGAAGGGGGTAGGCAGCTATATATCAGGGAGTAAACCTTCTGAGAATAAAAACAGCTGGAGCTTGTTAAGGTAATTACAAAGGGGAAAGGATAATGTACTGGGAACTCCTCAGAAGAATCTGATTTGTGGTGAGGGGAGAGAGATAAAAGCTCATTTAGGAACGACATGAACATGCTGCGTCCGTAGCTGTTTATCAGTAAATATCTCCTCTGAGATTAAGAAAAACAGTAGCTTAATAAATTAAGTACTTCCTGGTATGGTTACTGTACTGGTAACTCCCCAAAAGAATCTGGATTGTGGTGAAGGAACAGAGAAAAAAGCTCATTTACGACCTGCACTTACGAACGGGGTAGGCAGGTGTATATCAGGGAGTAAACCTTCTGAGGATAAAAACAGCTGGAGCTTGTTAAGGTAATTACACAGGGGAAAGGATAATGTACTGGGAACTCCTCAGAAGAATCTGATTTGTGGTGAGGGGAGAGAGATAAAAGCTCATTTATGAACGACATGAACATGCTGCGTACGTAGCTGTTTATCAGTAAATATCTCCACTGAGATTAAGAAAAGCAGTAGCTTAATAAATTAAGTACTTCCTGGTATGGTTACTGTACTGGTAGCTTCCCAAAAGAATCTGGATTTTGGTGAGGGAACAGAGAAAAAAGCTCATTTAGGACCTGCACTTACGAAGGGGGTAGGCAGCTGTATATCAGGGAGTAAAACTTCTGAGAATAAAAACAGCTGGAGCTTGTTAAGGTAATTACACAGGGGAAAGGATAACGGACTGGGAACTGCTCAGAAGAATCTGATTTGTGGTGAGGGGAGAGAGATAAAAGCTCATTAAGAACGACATGTACATGCTGCGTAGGTAGCTGTTTATCAGTAAATATCTCCACTGAGATTAAGAAAAGCAGTAACTTAATAAATAAAGTACTTACTTTTATGGTTACTGTACTGGTAACTCCCCAAAAGAATCTGGATTGTGGTGAGGGAACAGAGAACAAAGTTCATTTAGGACCTGCACTTACGAAGGGGGTAGGCAGCTCTATATCATGGAGTAAACCTTCTGAGAATAAAAACAGCTGGAGCTTGTTAAGGTAATTACACAGGGGAAAGGATAATGTACTGGGAACTCCTCCGAGGATTCTGATTTGTGGTGAGGGGAGACGGATAAAAGCTCATTTGGGAACGACATGAACATGCTGCGTAGGTAGCTGTTTATCAGTATATATCTCCACTGAGATTAAGAAAAGCAATAGCTTAATAAATTAAGTACTTCCTGGTATGGTTACTCTACTGGTAACTCCCCAAAAGTATCTGGATTGTGGTGAGGGAACAGAGAAAAATGCTCATTTAGGACCTGCACTTACGAAGGGGGTAGGCAGGTGTATATCAGGGAGTATCCCTTCTGAGAATAAAAACAGCTGGAGCTTGTTAAGGTAATTACACAGGGGAAAGGATAATGTACTGGGAACTCCTGAGAAGAATCTGATTTGTGGTGAGGGGAGAGAGATAAAAGCTCATTTAGGAACGACATGAACATGCTGCGTACGTAGCTGTTTATCAGTAAATATCTCCACTGAGATTACGAAAAGCAGTAGCTTAATAAATTAAGTACTTCCTGGTATGGTTACTGTACTGGTAACTCCCCGAAAGAATCTGGATTGTGGTGAGGGAACAGAGAAAAACTCATTTAAGACTTGCACTTACGAAGGGGCTAGGCAGCTGTATATCAGGGAGTAAACCTTCTGAGAATAAAAATAGCTGGAGCTTTTTAAGGTAATTACACAGGGGAAAGGATAATGTACTGGGAACTCCTCGGAAGAATGTGATTTGTGGTGAGGGGAGAGGGATAAAAGCTCATTTAGGAATGACATGAATATGCTGCGTAGGTAGCTGTTTATCAGTAAATATCTCCACTGAGATTAAGAAAAGCAGTAGCTTATTAAATTAAGTACTTCCTGGTATGGTTACTGTACGGGTAACTACCCAAAATTATCTGGATTGTGGTGAGGGAACAGAGAAAAAAGCTCATTTACGACCTGCACTTACGAAGGGGGTAGGCAGCTGTATATCAGGGAGTAAACCTTCTGAGAATAAAAACAGCTGGAGCTTGTTAAGGTAATTACACAGGGGAAAGGATAATGTACTGGGAACTCCTCAGAAGAATCTGATTTGTGATGAGGGGAGAGAGATAAATGCTCATTTAGGAACGACATGAACATGCTGCGTAGGTAGCTGTTTATCAGTAAATATCTCCACTGAGATTAAGAAAAGCAGTAGCTTAATAAATTAAGTACTTCCTGGTATGGTTACTGTACTGGTAACTCCCCAAAAGAATCTGGATTGTGGTGAGGGAACAGAGAAAAAGCTCATCTAGGACCTGCACTTACAAAGGTTGTAGGCAGCTGTATATCAGGGAGTAAACCTTCTGAGAATAAAAACAGCTAAAGCTTGTTAAGGTAATTACACAGGGGAAAGGATAATGTACTGGGAACTCCTCAGAAGAATCTGATTTGTGGTGAGGGGAGAGAGATAAAAGCTCATTTAGGAACGACATGAACATGCTGCGTAGGTAGCTGTTTATCAGTAAATATCTCCACTGAGATTAAGAAAAGCAGTAGCTTAATAAATTAAGTACTTCCTGGTATGGTTACTGTACTGGTAGCTCCCCAAAAGAATCTGGATTGTGGTGAGGGAACAGAGAAAAAAGCTCATTTAGGACCTGCACTTACGAAGGGGGTAGGCAGCTGTATATCAGGGAGTAAACCTTCTGAGAATAAAAACAGCTGGAGCTTGTTAAGGTAATTACACAGGGGAAAGGATAATGTACTGGGAACTCCTCAGAAGAATCTGATTTGTGGTGAGGGGAGGAGATAAAAGGTCCTTTAGGAACGACATGAACATGCTGCGTAGGTAGCTGTTTATCAGTAAATATCTCCACTGAGATTAAGAAAAGCAGTAGCTTAATAAATTAAGTACTTCATGGTATGGTTACTGTACTGGTAACTCCCCAAAAGAATCTGGATTGTGGTGAGGGAACAGAGAAAAAAGCTCATTTAGGACCTGCACTTACGAAGGGGGTAGGCAGCTGTATATCAGGGAGTAAACCTTCTGAGAATAAAAACAGCTGGAGCTTGTTAAGGTAATTACACAAGGGAAAGGATAATGTACAGGGATCTCCTCAGAAGAATCTGATTTGTGGTGAGGGGAGAGGGATAAAAGCTCATTTAGGAATGACATGAACATGCTGCGTAGGTAGGTGTTTATCAGTAAATATCTCCACTGAGATTAAGAAAAGCAGTAGCTTAATAAATTAAGTACTTCCTGGTATGGTTACTGTACTGGTAACTCCCCAAAAGAATCTGGATTGTGGTGAGGGAACAGAGAAAAAAGCTCATTTAGGACCAGCACATACGAAGGGGGTAGGCAGCTGTATATCAGGGAGTAAACCTTCTGAGAATAAAAACAGGTGGAGCTTGTTAAGGAAATTACACAGGGGAAAGGATAATGTATGGGAACTCCTCAGAAGAATCTGATTTGTGGTGAGGGGAGAGAGATAAAAGCTCATTTAGGAACGACATGAACATGCTGCGTAGGTAGCTGTTTATCAGTAAATATCTCCACGGAGATTAAGAAAAGCAGTAGCTTAATAAATTAAGTACTTCCTGGTATGGTAACTGTACTGGTAACTCCCCAAAAGAATCTGGATTGTGGTGAGGGAACAGAGAAAAAAGCTCATTTGTGACCTGCACTTACGAAGGGGGTAGGGAGTTGTATATCAGGGAGTAAACCTTCTGAGAATAAAAACAGCTGTAGCTTGTTAAGGTAATTACACAGGGGAAAGGATAATGTACCGGGAACTCTTCAGAAGAATCTGATTTGTGGTGAGGGGAGAGAGATAAAAGCTCATGCTGCGTAGGTAGCTGTTTATCAGTAAATATCTCCACTGAGATTAAGAAAAGCAGTAGCTTAATAAATTAAGTACTTCCTGGTATGGTTACTGTACTGGTAACTCCCCAAAAGAATCTGGATTGTGGTGAGGGAACAGAGAAAAAAGCTCATTTAGGACCTGCACTTACGAAGGGGGTAGGCAGCTGTATATCAGAGAGTAAACCTTCTGAGAATAAAAACAGCTGGAGCTTTTTAAGGTAATTACAGAAGGGAAAGGATAATGTACTGGGAACTCCTCAGAAGAATCTGATTTATGGTGAGAGGAGAGAGATAAAAGCTCATTTAGGAATGACATGAACATGCTGTGTAGGTAGCGGTTTATCAGTAAATATCTCCACTGAGATTAAGAAAAGCAGTAGCTTAATAAATTAAGTACTTCCTGGTATGGTTACTGTACTGGTCACTCCCCAAAAGAATCTGGATTGTGGTGAGGGAACAGAGAAAAAAGCTCATTTAGGACCTGCAATTACGAAGGGGGTAGGCAGCTGTATATCAGGGAGTAAACCTTCTGAGAATAAAAACAGCTGGAGCTTGTTAAGGTAATTACACAGGGGAAAGGATAATGTACTGGGAACTCCTCAGAAGAATCTGATTTGTGGTGAGGGGATAGAGAAAAAAGCTCATTTAGGAACGACATGAACATGCTGCGTAGGTAGCTGTTTATCAGTAAATATCTCCACTGAGATTAATAAAAGCAGTATCTTAATAAATTAAGTACTTCCTGGTATTGTTACTGTACTGGTAACTCCCCAAAAGAATCTGTATTGTGGTGAGGGAACAGAGAAAAAGCTCATTTAGGACCTGCACTCACGAAGGGGTAGGCAGCTGTATATCAGGGAGTAAACCTTCTGAGAATAAAAACAGCTGGAGCTTGTTAAGGTAATTACACAAGGGCAAGGATAATGTACTAGGAACGCCTCAGAAGAATCTGATTTGTGGTGAGGGGAGAGAGATAAAAGCTCATTTCGGAATGACATCAACATGCTGCGTAGGTAGCTGTTTATCAGTAAATATCTCCACTGAGATTAAGAAAAGCAGTAGCTTAATAAATTAAGTACTTCCTGGTATGGTTACTGTACTGGTAACTCCCCAAAAGAATCTGGATTGTGGTGAGGGAACAGAGAAAAAATCTCATTTTGGAACTGCACTTACGAAGGGGGTAGGCAGCTGTATATCAGGGAGTAAACCTTCTGAGAATAAAAACAGCTGGAGCTTGTTAAGGTAATTAAACAGGGAAAAGGATAATATACTGGGAACTCCTCAGAAGAATCTGATTTGTGGTGAGGGGAGAGAGATAAAAGCTCATTTAAGAACGACATGAACATGCTGCGTACGTAGCTGTTTATCAGTAAATATCTCCACTGAGATTAAGAAAAGCAGTAGCTTAATAAATTAAGTACTTCCTGGTATCGTTACTGTACTGGTAACTCCCCAAAAGAATCTGGATTGTGGTGAGGGAACAGAGAAAAAAGCTCATTTAGGACCTGCACTTACGAAGGGGGTAGGCAGCTGTATATCAGGGAGTAAACCTTCTGAGAATAAAAACAGCTGGAGCTTGTTAAGGTAATTACACAGGGGAAAGGATAATGTACTGGGAATTCCTCAGAAGAATCTGATTTGTGGTGAGGGGAGAGAGATAAAAGATCATTTAGAAACAACATGTACATGCTGTGTACGTAGCTGTTTGTCAGTAAATATCTCCACTGAGATTAAGAAAAGCAGTAGCTTAATAAATTAAGTACTTCCTGGTATGGTTACTGTACTGGTAACTCCCCAAAAGAATCTGGATTGTGGTGAGGGAACAGAGAAAAAGCTCATCTAGGTCCTGCACTTACAAAGGTTGTAGGCAGCTGTATATCAGGGAGTAAACCTTCTGAGAATAAAAACAGCTAAAGCTTGTTAAGGTAATTACACAGGGGAAAGGATAATGTACTGGGAACTCCTCAGAAGAATCTGATTTGTGGTGAGGGGAGAGAGATAAAAGCTCATTTAGGAACGACATGAACATGCTGCGTAGGTAGCTGTTTATCAGTAAATATCTCCACTGAGATTAAGAAAAGCAGTAGCTTAATAAATTAAGTACTTCCTGGTATGGTTACTGTACTGGTAGCTCCCCAAAAGAATCTGGATTGTGGTGAGGGAACAGAGAAAAAAGCTCATTTAGGACCTGCACTTACGAAGGGGGTAGGCAGCTGTATATCAGGGAGTAAACCTTCTGAGAATAAAAACAGCTGGAGCTTGTTAAGGTAATTAAACAGGGGAAAGGATAATGTACTGGGAACTCCTCAGAAGAATCTGATTTGTGGTGAGGGGAGGAGATAAAAGGTCCTTTAGGAACGACATGAACATGATGCGTAGGTAGCTGTTTATAAGTAAATATCTCCACTGAGATTAAGAAAAGCAGTAGCTTAATAAATTAAGTACTTCCTGGTATGGTTACTGTACTGGTAACTCCCCAAAAGAATCTGGATTGTGGTGAGGGAACAGAGAAAAAAGCTCATTTAGGACCTGCACTTACGAAGTGGGTAGGCAGCTGTATATCAGGGAGTAAACCTTCTGAGAATAAAAACAGCTGGAGCTTGTTAAGGTAATTACACAGGGGAAAGGATAATGTACAGGGAACTCCTCAGAAGAATCTGATTTGTGGTGAGGGGAGAGAGATAAAAGCTCCTTTAGGAACGATATGAACGTGCTGCGTAGGTAGCTGTTTATCAGTAAATATCTAGACTGAGATTAAGAAAAGCAGTAGCTTAATAAATTAAGTACTTCCTGGTATGGTTACTGTACTGGAAACTCCCCAAAAGAATCTGGATTGTGGTGAGGGAACAGAGAAAAAAGCTCATTTAGGACCTGCACTTACGAAGGGGGTAGGCAGCTATATATCAGGGAGTAAACCTTCTGAGAATGAAAACAGCTGGAGCTTGTTAAGGTAATTACACAGGGGAAAAGATAATGTATGGGAACTCCTCAGAAGAATCTGATTTGTGGTGAGGGGGGAGAGATAAAAGCTCATTTAGGAACGACATGAACATGCTGCGTAGGTAGCTATTTATCAGTAAATATCTCCACTGAGATGAAGAAAAGCAGTAGCTTAATAAATTAAGTACTTCCTGGTATGGTTACTGTACTGGTAACTCCCCAAAAAATCTGGATTGTGGTGAGGGAACAGAGAATAATGCTCATTTAGGACCTGCACTTACGAAGGGGTAGGCAGCTGTATATCAGGGAGTAAACCTTCTGAGAATAAAAACAGCTAGAGCTTGTTAAGGTAATTACACAGGGGAAAGGATAATGTACTGGGAACTCCTCAGAAGAATCTGATTTGTGGTGAGGGGATAAAAGCTCATTTAGGAACGACATGAACATGCTGCGTAGGTAGCTGTTTATCAGTAAATATCTCCACTGAGATTAAGAAAAGCAGTAGCTTAATAAATTAAGTACTTCCTGGTATGGTTACTGTACTGGTAACTCCCCGAAAGAATCTGGATTGTGGTGAGGGAACAGAGAAAAAAGCTCATTTAGGACTTGCACTTACGAAGGGGGTAGGCAGCTGTATATCAGGGAGTAAACCTTCTGAGAATAAAAACAGCTGGAGCTTGTTAAGGTAATTACCTGCCGGGCCAGCCGGCAGGGGAACAGAAATCCTGACTGAGGGGCGGCAGGGATACGGAAAAGGAAAAATAAGGCAAGAGAAAAAAGACAAGAGACAAAGATGGGGTACGGGAGGTCTACAGCCGTAAGGTTGAACCTCAAGACTGCAGCAACAGTTTATTTCAACTCCCAGCTTATATGCAGTTTTGGAACCAGGGAATAGCATAGGATTGTTAAAATTCCAGAACATAAAGAGTCTTGGAAGTTTGCAACATTTGATTACAGTAAACACAGGACAAGGTTGATAGGAATCTACTCCAGCGGACATAGCAAGGTGGGGACATAGCAAAGTAATTCCAGACAGTAGCTGTGAACGGATGTCCTTGCCTTTAGCATATCCTGGCGGTAACAGCACAGCCAGAGGTGATAATTTACCTAGCTGCAGGTCTGGCTCCCTATCTGCAGGTCTGGCTCCCGTCATCTTGGCGACATCGGCACAGCCAGAGGTCAGGATGAGCTTAGCTGCTAGCTCGGCTCCCGACAGTTCCCCCGTCTTTTTATTAAAAGAAGCGAACCCGCCTGTCTTAGGTGGGGTGGGTGCCCCAGCCCGCCTTACCCGTCTTGGGGAACAACTTCAGAGCAGTGCTGAAGGCCCTGTCTTAGGTCGGTCTAAGGCTGGCACCGCCTCATACCCGTCTCTGGCTGCGGTTCCTCTCGGGGGAAATTCATTTACTTGGAGCTTGACCTTATGCAGCTGGCTGGCTAAACTCATGAAAGAGTTTTGCAATATGCGTACAATGCAAGGAAGACATAGGCAAGCCATCAGCAAAAGTATCCCTGGGCCGAGCAATGTCATTAGCAGCCCCTTAACGTTAGTTAAGGAAGGGACATACTGTTGAAGTTGTTCAAACAGTTCTTTTGCTGTTTCTGCCACTTTAAAGTCCAAAGGCGGAGCCTGTTCTAGTCCGGCTATTTGTCTATGGAGTTGAAAGAGATCTAAGGACAAGTTATTATGGTGCCAAATACCATTTAAATGTGCTACAACTTGTTCCCAAGGATAGCTTGACCCATTATACTTATGGGGGGTCACACAAATAAAGTCAAACCCAGCATGACAGCGCACCCGTTGCAAAGTTTGTAAGGCACGAATTTGTTCTCCCAGAGACAACAAAGATTCATACAAGGCTTCTAATTTTTGTTCTACCTTATCATCAATCCTGCCTTGAAAGTGCAGGGCTTGCGTGGTATTATGAGCAAGCTGATTAACATGGTGAGCTGTCTGCACATTTTGTGTTAAAGCCACAGTAGCCACTGCAGCAGAGGCAGCTAAGGAAATAAAGGCTAAAATTCCTGCTATTAATAGCCCTACAAATCGTCTAGGGGGCATAAGTTCTTTTAAATGTTTTAACACTTGAATACCTGTTTCTTCATACCAAGCTTCAGATAAGTTTACAGGAAGCATAACAAATGGTGGTTGCTTAATAATAATTACAGAATCAGTAAGACCACTATACAAGCAATTTGTAAAAGAACAGTTAGTGCAGGTAACATTGAAATACATGGCTCCTATAGAAATATTAAAAGGTCCATACATAATAGCATAAGGGGGTGTTACACAACTCATAATATTTTTTAAAGAAGTAGAAGTGGGCCAGGAGATATTATTCAGAGCAGCCACTAACATCCAGACATGGCGTTGAGGGCGTCCATTCATCCACCACAGACCTGGGTTGAACTTATTGGTGAGATTAGCTCCAGACCAGTCCATCGGCTGAGAATTAGTTCCTGAAATATTGGTTATAAAAGGGTGATCATGTCTACACTTTACGGGGTGCAGTTCTCCCGTGGATTCTACAATTTGAGAGGAGTTGATGCAGCGAGGTATCACGAAGGACGAGGTAGAATTGGCACTTACAGGGAACCCAGTAGGCAATGAAGTCATTTGTATACTATACACTTGACTTTTATCAGGAATCCAAATTCTATAGTTTATGGATTGCATCACAGTACAGCCTGGAATATAACTGTTGGAGTCAGTTGTAAAGCATAAAGGGGTTCCAATGCCAGAAGCTGCAAAGTCTCCCATTTTAATGTGTTGGACAAAAGGGTCTGGAGCTGTACCGTACGCTGATCTGTTGACATGGACGAACACCTCAGCTTCCTCCCAGGTCGCAGGGTGCACAATCAGTGGATCTGGCACATAAGCCCAGTGGGTCAGCGCTTGTACCGTTCTGATGAGTTTCCACAATCCGAACACAACGCTCAGGTAGCCAGCGGGCATCATTTTCATCCTGTGAAAAAACACAGACATGTCCTCGACCCCATGTCAGTACCGGATCGGGCCTGTGCCAAGCACTTGTTAAAGGATCTTTCCACTTAACTTGGGCAAAAGCTCTTTGCTCTCTCTTTTCCCAGAACCGCTGTGCTGCGGAGTGGCCATTGCAATCCAAATTTAAAAAATTTAGTATGAATAAAGTATGAGAAAGTATATTAACAGGAGAGAAGGGGTATAGTTTCCCCCCCTTTTAATTTAGAAATTTGGTGTTTTAACAAACCGTTGGCCCATTCGACAATTCCTTGACCATGAGGGTTAATGCCATTGGAGGGCACAGGCAGGAAGGTAGCACAGTTGGGACAAGTTTTTACAATTTGACGAGCTGCCTCATAAGTAATATGAAATTGCTGACGTAAGGCACGACTGTTTTGATGGTGGGCAGCATGTGATTGCTTTGTCAAGTCAATTTGAGAAAGAAAAATTTGGGTAGCCTCATCCGTAATAGCATTGTCCTCACTTAATGGTAAGAAGAGGCAAAGTGAAGTAATTTGTTGGAGGGACAATGATGTGAAATTGTGCCCACAAAATTGTCCCAGGCAGCGACCCAGGAATCACAAAGACTATAAAGCCATTCTTGTTGCTGCAAAGTATAGGGGATATAAATAACCTGTGGATCTCATCTAAGATACTTATAAGATTCCACACGGCACATATGGACTAAGGTGGCTACCAATTCATAATAAGGAGTTAACACTTTTGAAGGAGTAGCAGGCAAGGAAAGCCACAAAAGGGGGTCCCTTCTGCCAAAGGACCGCTGTTGGAGAATGAGATATAGTTAAAATATAAGCTTCCCAAGGGGCTGAGTAATCAATATAATTTATATGTTGGGAAGAAATGGCAGAATTTACTATGCTCAAGGCTTCTGCTGCTTTAGTTGTCATTTCTCTGGGAGATGTAGGGTCAGGGTCCCCCTTTAATAGATCAAACAAGGGTTTTAATTTAGCTGTGGACAATTTAAGATAAGGGTGAAGCCAATTAATATCTCCAAGAAATTTTTGAAAATCATGCAAAGTACGCAAATGAGAAGTCTTAACCTGTAATTTCTGACTAGTAAAATAATAAGGACCCAAAATATGACCAAGAGGGATTTTTATTTTTCTCTGCCTGGGCTGGCTTTGAACTATCCAAAGAGTCTTAGCCATAAAAGCCTTTTTTATTTCCAAATAAAGCAACAGGAGAACAAAAGGAGTAGAGTTTACCTGTAAGTTGCTAAAAATTGACCAACAAGTAGTTGCCAGAGTTTTGCTGTAACACTTAAAGAACAGCTGACTGAATGGGATCCATGTGCCATTAAATCAAATCATATTATTTAACCTTACCTTACTGGCACGTGAAAGAGAAAACAAATGAATAACAATAAGTCTCAGCTTCAGTGGATCTGAAGTGGCTGTGTCTTCCATCCCAAATTAGCAGGCCAGTAGGAGAGATGGTTTGCATCTGGATAATTCTTTAGTAGAGTTCC
The DNA here is from genome assembly GCF_023159225.1 of Perognathus longimembris pacificus. Lineage (NCBI taxonomy): Eukaryota > Metazoa > Chordata > Mammalia > Rodentia > Heteromyidae > Perognathus > Perognathus longimembris. Next base: position 22,332 of record NW_025956185.1, on the reverse strand, counting down.
CTGGATAGGCTGTCACATTTCCTGCTTGTTGCCTGTAAATTTCTACACAGACTGGTTAAGGGCATTTTTAAACAGATTTTAGAAGGCTTGGGCCTTTAACCATCTTTCTAGTCACAAAATCCACACAGATTGAAGGCTAACCAAGTCTGCTCTCTGTAGCAGCCAGGGCAGTTTCTGAGTCACAAACAACTCCCAGTTTGGAAGCCGACTGTGGAGGCAGCTTTCTGTAGCCATAGACTGCCACGGTCCACTCAGCTAGCACACATGTCAACCTGTATCCTATAAAGCAAAATGTTAATTTGGGGTCCGGAAAATTTAGGTTAATAGTCACATCTGTGCAGTTATTTTAAAATGACTCTGGTCCCTTGATCTTAAAGAGTTTATGAAAGCACAGCGAAAAAAGAGAAAAAAAAAATGGAGAAGATTGACTCTTAGCATAGATAGACATAAAGAATAACATACTGGTTGTACATCATTATACTTATATTACGTGCTGAATATTAAAACCTTTTGGAGTTTTTCTTAGACACATTTGTTTGCTCCCAAACATATCAGTTTGGGTTTAAAACCTGTTTTTTATTTTGTTTTTAAGTTTTACCAACACATAGACATAGACATACATACACATACAGACAATGTGCACACGTTTTGGGGCGCGCTTAGAATTGTTCTTTAATTGGCCATGTAAGTTCTTTTGGAATTTCAGTGGCAAATGATATTATTTTGCCTATATTCTAGAACCACGTGGTTAGATAGTAAACAAAAAAAAAAAATCTTTTCAGCAAACCAAAATTTTCAGATCATCTGAGAAGCCAAATTTTGAGAAACCAGTTTAGCTCACAAAGGGAGTATATGGGAGACAGGATATGAACACAGACAGTGAGCTCACAGTAAGACACCTTCATCTTCCAGCATTTGAATTGTAAGGCACCTTTAAAATGCAAGGCCACAGGACTCCAAGTCTCTGCCCAGCCTCCAGGAATTTGGCATGCTTGTCACCTGGGGGATGGGCAGGCTTTCACTCCATCCAATCCTATTGTCTACCATGTGCTCAATGCTAGAGAAAGTTTATGATTTAGCCAAACAAGCAGAATTTAACTGAATCTCCAAAACTTAAACATCAATAACAAGAATAGAAAACCTTTCTTTGAGTTTTTTAAAGCAGATGTTAAACAAATATCCATACCCATCCTATGTCACAGGCAGGCAGGCAGAGTTTAGAGGGAGACAGAAAAAGAGACAGAGAGAACTTCATCTGCCTGAGCGCTCATAGAAGTTAGGTAATTCCTGCAAAATATTCCAAATATATATGATTGGGCTCAAACTTGAGCAGCTTTCCCGAAACAATTAAGACTTGAGGAGCAACCAGCTGAGCTGAACTAGAGATCAGTTGTCTCCAAACACCCACAATTGCTGATCTCCTTGACCTAGCCCAGTGGATTTATGGAAAAATGTAAGCTCCAGTCTAATGGTCACTCACCCTGGTTGGGGTTTCAAATCTGTCCTGGTGGATGGAAATAGAGCGCTCGGTCAGGACAAGTTACCTCGGTGGTGGTAGCATTTCTCTAGCCTCAGGTTCCTCCCCCCTGCTAGCAGCCTGCACCTAGGAGAGCTGCAAGTTTGCCAGGACTCCCTTTAAAGGAGTTTGTTGTTCTGGATGAAGCTGTGACAATAGAGCTATAACTGATTTTAACATAGTCTCAACATAGGTCAATCTATCTTTAATAGGCTTATTGAATAATTTCTCCTCAGAGTCTGAGCCATCTGAGTCTTCCTTAATGTCTAGCTCAGTGGGTTCAGGTCTTGTTAATTTTCTCAGCTCTTCCCAGGCAGCAGCATATGCTCCCAGAGCTGGGCAACACTCATCAGGTCCCTGTTCAGTTTCTCCAATCGACTGATCGAATTTAATCTATTCATGTCTAGGATCTAAGCAATCTCGGACCAGATACCAAAGAATAATAGCATCCACTGAGGTTTTCTCAGGGCCAGTTGCATCATAATGTTCCCTTTTTTATTTATTTATTTTTATTTTTATTTATTTTTATTTTTTATTTTTTTTTCAATTTTCTAGCAAGTTTCTAAGTTATTGGTTCCTTCCTCCAGGAACTGGGGGCATGCTTTCTCAATAAAATAAAAGAAACGTTCTAAGTTACTTTGGCCAACTTTCACTGCCCGGGCATTAAGCATGCCTTTGGGGGCCTGCATGTATAGCATGCGGCTATTACCTTGTCCCATAATTTATTACTCCCGACAATACACTCTCCTCCCGCTCTCCTTCCCAAGCATTCGGACGTCCTTACCTGAGCGGGGGTCACCTGCCGTTGATCCCAGGCCTTCAAGTCCCTGTTCAGGCGCCAAACCTGCCGGGCCAGCCGGCAGGGGAACAGAAATCCTGACTGAGGGGCGGCAGGGATACGGAAAAGGAAAAATAAGGCAAGAGAAAAAAGACAAGAGACAAAGATGGGGTACGGGAGGTCTACAGCCGTAAGGTTGAACCTCAAGACTGCAGCAACAGTTTATTTCAACTCCCAGCTTATATGCAGTTTTGGAACCAGGGAATAGCATAGGATTGTTAAAATTCCAGAACATAAAGAGTCTTGGAAGTTTGCAACATTTGATTACAGTAAACACAGGACAAGGTTGATAGGAATCTACTCCAGCGGACATAGCAAGGTGGGGACATAGCAAAGTAATTCCAGACAGTAGCTGTGAACGGATGTCCTTGCCTTTAGCATATCCTGGCGGTAACAGCACAGCCAGAGGTGATAATTTACCTAGCTGCAGGTCTGGCTCCCTATCTGCAGGTCTGGCTCCCGTCATCTTGGCGACATCGGCACAGCCAGAGGTCAGGATGAGCTTAGCTGCTAGCTCGGCTCCCGACAAATTACACAGGGGAAAGGATAATGTACTGGGAAATAATCAGAAGAATGTGATTTGTGGTGAGGGGAGAGGGATAAAAGCTCATTTAGGAATGACATGAATATGCTGCGTAGGTAGCTGTTTATCAATAAATATCTCCACTGAGATTAAGAAAAGCAGTAGCTTATTAAATTAAGTACTTCCTGGTATGGTTACTGTACTGGTAACTACCCAAAAGTATCTGGATTGTGGTGAGGGAACAGAGAAAAAAGCTCATTTAGGACCTGCACTTACGAAGGGGGTAGGCAGCTGTATATCAGGGAGTAAACCTTCTGAGAATTAAAAAAGCTGGAGCTTGTTAAAGTAATTACACAGGGAAAGGATAATGTACTGGGAACTCCTCAGAAGAATCTAATTTGTGGTGAGGGGAGAGAAATAAAAGCTCATTTAGGAACGACATGAACATGCTGCATACGTAGCTGTTTATGAGTAAATATCTCCACTGAGATTAAGAAAAGCAGTAGCTTAATAAATTATGTACTTCCTGGTATGGTTACTGTACTGGTAACTCCCCAAAAGAATCTGGATTGTGGTGAGGGAACAGAGAAAAAAGCTTATTTAGGACCTGCACTTACAAAGGGGGTAGGCAGGTGTATATCAGTGAGTAAACCTTCTGAGAATAAAAACAGCTGGATCTTGTTAAGGTAATTACACAGGGGAAAGGATAATGTACTGGGAACTCCTCAGAAGAATCTGATTTGTTGTGAGGGGAGAGAGATAAAAGCTCATTTAGGAACGACATGAAAATGCTGCATACATAGCTGTTTATCAGTAAATATCTCCACTGAGATTAAGAAAAGCAGTAGCTTAATAAATTAAGTACTTCCTGGTATGGTTACTGTACTGGTAACTCGCCAAAAGTATCTGGATTGTGGTGAGGGAACAGAGAAAAAAGCTCATTTAGGACCTGCACTTACGAAGGGGGTAGGCAGCTGTATATCAGGGAGTAAACCTTCTGAGAATAAAAACAGCTGGAGCTTGTTAAGTTAATTACACACGGGAAAGGATGATGTACTGGGAACTCCTCAGAAGGATCTGATTTGTGTTGAGGGGAGAGAGATAAAAGCTCATTTTGGAACGACAAGAACATGCTGCGTAGGTAGCTGTTTGTCAGTAAATATCTCTACTGAGATTAAGAAAAGCAGTAGCTTAATAAATTAAGTACTTCCTGGTATGGTTACTGTACTGGGAACTCCCCAAAAGAATCTGGATTGTGGTGAGGGAACAGAGAAAAATCTCATTTAGGACCAGCACTTACGAAGGGGGTAGGCATCTATATATCAGAGAGTAAACCTTCTGAGAATAAAAACAGAAGGAGCTTGCTAAGGTAATTACACAGGGGAAAGGATAATGTACTGGGAACTCCTCAGAAGAATCTGAATTTTGGTGAGGGGAGAGAGATAAAAGCTCATTTAGGAACAACATTAACATGCTGTGTACCTAGCTGTTTATCAGTAAATATCTCCACTGAGATTAAGAAAAGCAGTAGCTTAATAAATGAAGTACTTCCTGGTATGGATACTGTACTGGTAACTCCCCAAAAGAATCTGGATTGTGGTGAGGGAACAGAGAAAAAAGCTCATTTAGGACCTGCCCTTACGAAGGGGGTAGGCAGCTGTATATCAGGGAGTAAACCTTCTGAGAATAAAAACAGCTGGAGCTTGTTAGGGTAATTACACAGGGGAAAGGATAATGTACTGGGAAGTCCTCAGAATAATCTGATTTGTGGTGAGGGCAGAGAGATAGAAGCTCATTTAGGAACGACATGAACATGCTGCGTAGGTAGCTGTTTATCAGTAAATATCTCCACTGAGATTAAGAAAAGCAGTAGCTTAATAAATTAAGTACTTCCTGGTATGGTTACTGTACTGGTAACTCCCCAAAAGAATCTGTATTGTGTTGAGGGAACAGAGAAAAAAGCTCATTTAGGACCTGCACTTACGTAGGGGGTAGGCAACTGTATATCAGGGAATAAACCTTCTGAGAATAAAAACAGCTGGAGCTTGTTAAGGTAATTACACAGGGGAAAGGATAATGTACTGGGAACTCCTCAGAAGAATCTGATTTGTGGTGAGGGGAGAGAGATAAAAGTTCATTTAGGAACGACATGAACATGCAGCGTAGGTAGCTGTTTATCAGTAAATATCTCCACTGAGATTAAGAAAAGCAGTAGCTGAATAAATTAAGTACTTCCTGGTATGGTTACTGTACTGGTAACTCCCCAAAAGAATCTGGACTGTGGTGAGGGAACAGAGAAAAATGCTCATTTAGGACCTGCACTTACGAAGGGGGTAGGCAGCTGTATATCAGGGAGTAAACCTTCTGAGATTAAAAACAGCTGGAGCTTGTTAACGTAATTACACAGGGGAAAGGATAATGTACTGGGAACTCTTCAGAAGAATCTGATTTGTGGTGAGGGGAGAGAGATAAAAGCTCATTTAGGAACGACATGAACATGCTGCGTAGGTAGCTGTTTATATGTAAATATCTCCACTGAGATTAAGGAAAGCAGTAGCTTAATAAATTAAGTACTTCCTGGAATGGTTACTGTACTGGTAACTCCCCAAAAGAATCTGGATTGTGGTGAGGGAACAGAGAAAAAAGCTCATTTAGGATCTGCACTTACGAAGGGATTAGGCAGCTGTATATCAGGGAGTAAACCTTCTGAGAATAAAAACAGCTGGAGCTTGTTAAGGTAATTACACAGGGGAAAGGATAATGTATGGGAACTCCTCAGAAGAATCTGATTTGTGGTGAGGGGAGAGAGATAAAAGCTCATTTAGGAACGACATGAACATGCTGCTTAGGTAGCTGTTTATCAGTAAATATCTCCACAGAGATTAAGAAAAGCAGTAGCTTAATAAATTAAGTACTTCCTGGTATGGTTACTGTACTGGTAACTCCCCAAAAGAATCTGGATTGTGGTGAGGGAACAGAGAAAAAAGCTCATTTAGGACCTGCACTTATGAAGGGGGTAGGCAGCTGTATATCAGGGAGTAAACCTTCTGAGAAAAAAAAACAGCTGGAGGTTTTTAAGGTACTTACACAGGGGAAAGGATAATGTACTGGGAACTCCTCAGAAGAATCTGATTTGTGGTGAGGGGAGAGAGATAAAAGCTCATTTAAGAACGACATGAACATGCTGCGTAGGTAGCTGTTTATCAGTAAATATATCCACTGAGATTAAGAAAAGCAGTAGCTTAAAAAATTAAGTACTTCCTGGTATGGATACTGTACTGGTAACTCCCCAAAAGAATCGGGATTGTGGTGAGGGAACAGAGAAAAAAGCTCATTAAGACCTGCACTTACGAAGGGGGTAGGCAGCTGTATATCAGGGAGTAAACCTTCTGAGAATAAAAACAGCTGGAGCTTGTTAAGGTAATTACACAGGGGAAAGGATAATGTACCGGGAACTCCTCAGAAGAATCTGATTTGTGGTGAGGGGAGAGAGATAAAAGCTCATGCTACGTAGGTAGCTGTTTATCAGTAAATATCTCCACTGAGATTAAGAAAAGCAGTAGCTTAATAAATTAAGTACTTCCTGGTATGGTTACTGTACTGGTAACTCCCCAAAAGAATCTGTATTGTGTTGAGGGAACAGAGAAAAAAGCTCATTTAAGACCTGCACTTACGTAGGGGGTAGGCAACTGTATATCAGGGAATAAACCTTCTGAGAATAAAAACAGCTGGAGCTTGTTAAGGTAATTACACAGGGGAAAGGATAATGTACTGGGAACTCCTCAGAAGAATCTGATTTGTGGTGAGGGGAGAGAGATAAAAGTTCATTTAGGAACGATATGAACATGCAGCGTAGGTAGCTGTTTATCAGTAAATATCTCCACTGAGATTAAGAAAAGCAGTAGCTGAATAAATTAAGTACTTCCTGGTATGGTTACTGTACTGGTAACTCCCCAAAAGAATCTGGACTGTGGTGAGGGAACAGAGAAAAATGCTCATTTAGGACCTGCACTTACGAAGGGGGTAGGCAGCTGTATATCAGGGAGTAAACCTTCTGAGATTAAAAACAGCTGGAGCTTGTTAACGTAATTACACAGGGGAAAGGATAATGTACTGGGAACTCTTCAGAAGAATCTGATTTGTGGTGAGGGGAGAGAGATAAAAGCTCATTTAGGAACGACATGAACATGCTGCGTAGGTAGCTGTTTATATGTAAATATCTCCACAGAGATTAAAGAAAGCAGTAGCTTAATAAATTAAGTACTTCCTGGAATGGTTACTGTACTGGTAACTCCCCAAAAGAATCTGGATTGTGGTGAGGGAACAGAGAAAAAAGCTCATTTGTGACCTGCACTTACGAAGGGGGTAGGCAGCTGTATATCAGGGAGTAAACCTTCTGAGAATAAAAACAGCTGGAGCTTGTTAAGGTAATTACACAGGGGAAAGGATAATGTACCGGGAACTCCTCAGAAGAATCTGATTTGTGGTGAGGGGAGAGAGATAAAAGCTCCTGCTGCGTAGGTAGCTGTTTATCAGTAAATATCTCCACTGAGATTAAGAAAAGCAGTAGCTTAATAAATTAAGTACTTCCTGGTATGGTTACTGTACTGGTAACTCCCCAAAAGAATCTGGATTGTGTTGAGGGAACAGAGAAAAAAGCTCATTTAGGACCTGCACTTACGAAGGGTGTAGGCAGCAGTATATCAGGGAGTAAACCGTCTGAGAATAAAAACAGCTGGAGCTTGTTAAGGTAATTACACAGGGGAAAGGATAATGTATTGGGAACTCCTCAGAAGAATCTGATTTGTGGTGAGGGGAGAGAGATAACAGCTAATTTAGGAACGACATGAACATGCTGCGTAGATAGCTGTTTATCAGTAAATATCTCCACTGATATTAAGAAAAGCAGTAGCTTAATAAATTAAGTACTTCCTGCTATGGTTACTGGACTGGTAACTCCCCAAAACAATCTGGATTGTGGTGAGGGAACAGAGAAAAAAGCTCATTTAGGACCTGCACTTACGAAGGGGGTAGGCAGCTGTATATCAAGGAGTAAACCTTCTGAGAATAAAAACAGCTGGAGCTTATAAAGGTAATTACACAGGGGAAAGGATAATGTACTGGTAACTCCTCAGAAGAATCTGATTGGTGGTGAGGGGAGAGAGATAAAAGCTCATTTAGGAACGACATGAACATGCTGCGTAGGTAGCTGTTTATCAGTAAATATCTCCACTGAGATTAAGAAAAGCAGTAGCTTAATAAATTAAGTACTTCCTGGTATGGTTACTGTACTGGTAACTCCCCAAAAGAATCTGGATTGTGGTGAGGGAACAGAGAAAAAAGCTCATTTAGGACCTGCACTTACGAAGGGATTAGGCATCTATATATCAGAAAGTAAACCTTCTGAGAATAAAAACAGCTGGAGCTTGTTAAGGTAATTACACAGGGGAAAGGATAATGTACTGGGAACTCCTCAGAAGAATCTGATTTGTGGTGAGGGGAGAGAGATAAAAGTTCATTTCAGAACGACATGAACATGCTGCGTAGGTAGCTGTTTATCAGTAAATATCTCCACTGAGATTAAGAAAAGCAGTAGCTTAATAAATTAAGTACTTCCTGGTATGGTTACTGTACTGGTAACTCCCCAAAAGAATCTGGATTGTGGTGAGGGAACAGAGAAAAAAGCTCATTTAGGACCTGCACTTACGAAGGGGGTAGGCAGCTGTATATCAGGGAGTAAACCTTCTGGGAATAAAAACAGCTGGAGCTTGTTAAGGTAATTACACAGGGGAAAGGATAATGTACTGGGAACTCCTCAGAAGAATCTGATTTGTGGTGAGGGGAGAGAGATAAAAGCTCATTTAGGAACGACGTGACCATGCTGGGTACGTAGTTGTTTATCAGTAAATATCTCCACTGAGATAAAGAAAAGCAGTAGCTTAATAAATTAAGTACTTCCTGGTATGGTTACTGTACTGGTAACTCCCCAAAAGAATCTGGATTGTGATGAGGGAACAGAGAAAAAAGCTCATTTAGGACCTGCACTTACGAAGGGGTTAGGCGTCTATATATCAGAGAGTAAACCTTCTTAGAATAAAAATAGTTGGAGCTTGTTAAGGTAATTACACGGGGGAAAGGATAATGTACTGGGAACTCCTCAGAAGAATCTGATTTGTGGTGAGGGGAGAGAGATAAAAGCTCATTTAGGAACGACATGAACATGCTGCATAGGTAGCTGTCTATCAGTAAATATCTCCACTGAGATTAAGAAAAGCAGTAGCTTAATAAATTAAGTACTTCCTGGTATGGATACTGTACTGGTAACTCCCCAAAAGAATCTGGATTGTGGTGAGGGAACAGAGAAAAAAGCTTATTTAGGACCTGCACTTACGAAGGGGGTAGGCAGCTGTATATCAGGGAGTAAACCTTCTGAGAAAAAAAACAGCTGGAGCTTGTTAAGGTAATTACACAGTGGAAAGGATAATATACTGGGAACTCCTCAGAAGGATCTGATTTGTGGTGAGGGGAGAGAGATAAAAGCTCATTTAAGAACAACATGAACATGCTGCGTAGGTAGCTGTTTATCAGTAAATATCTCCACTGAGATTAAGAAAAGCAGTAGCTTAATAAATTAAGTATTTCCTGGTATGGTTACTGTACTGGTAACTCCCCAAAAGATTCTGGATTGTGGTGAGGGAACAGAGAAAAAATCTCATTTAGGACCTGCACTTACGAAGGGGGTAGGCAGCTGTATATCAGGGAGTAAACCTTCTGAGAATAAAAACAGCTGGAGCTTGTTAAGGTAATTACACAGGGGAAAGGATAATGTACTGGGAACTCCTCAGAAGAATCTGATTTGTGGTGAGGGGAGAGAGATAAAAGCTCATTTAGGAACGACATGAACATGCTGCGTAGGTAGCTTTTTATCAGAAAATATCTCCACTGAGATTAAGAAAAGCAGTAGCTTAATAAATTAAGTACTTCCTGGTATGGTTACTGTACTGGTACCTCCCCAAAAGAATCTGGATTGTGGTGAGGGAACAGAGAAAAAAGCTCATTTAAGACCTGCACTTACGAAGGGGGTAGGCAGCTGTATATCAGGGAGTAAACCTTCTGAGAATAGAAACAGCTGGAGCTTGTTAAGGTAATTACACAGTCGAAAGCATAATGTACTGGGAACTCCTCAGAAGAATCTGATTTGTGGTGAGGGGAGAGAGATAAAAGCTCATTTAGGAACGACATGAACATGCTGCGTAGGTAGCTGTTTATCAGTAAATATCTCCACTGAGATTAAGAAAAGCAGTAGCTTAATAAATTAAGTACTTCATGGTATGGTTACTGTACTGGTAACTCCCCCAAAGAATCTGAATTGTGGTGAGGGAACAGAGAAAAAAGCTCATTTAGGACCTGCACTCACGAAGGGGGTAGGCAGCTGTATATCAGGGAGTAAACCTTCTGAGAACAAAAACAGCTGGAGTTTGTTAAGGTAATTACACAGGGGAAAGGATAATGTACTGGGAACTCCTCAGAAGAATCTGATTTGTGGTGAGGGGAGAGAGATAAAAGCTCATTTAGGAACGACATGAACATGCTGCGTAGGTGGCTGTTTATCAGTAAATATCTCCACTGAGATTAAGAAAAGCAGTAGTTAATAAATTAAGTACTTCTGGTATGGTTACTGTACTGGTAACTCCCCAAAAGAATCTGGATTTTGGTGAGGGAACAGAGAAAAAAGCTCATTTAGGACCTGCATTTACGAAGGGGGTACGCAGCTGTATATCAGGGAGTAAACCTTCTGAGAATAAAAACAGCTGGAGCTTGTTAAGGTAATTACACAGGGGAAAGGATTATGTACTGGGAACTCCTCAGAAGAATCTGATTTGTGGTGAGGGAAGAGCGATAAAAGCTCATTTAGGAACGACATGAACGTGCTGCGTAGGTAGCTGTTTATCAGTAAATATCTCCGCTGAGATTAAGAAAAGCAGTAGCTTAATAAGTTAAGTTCTTCCTGGTATGGTTACTGTACTGGTAACTCCCCAAAATAATCTGGATTGTGGTGAGGGAAAAGAGAATAAAGCTCATTTAGGACCTGCACTTACGAAGGGGGTAGGCAGCTGTATATCAGGGAGTAAACCTTCTGAGAATAAAAACAGCTGGAGATTGTTAAGGTAATTACACAGGGGAAAGGATAATGTACTGGGAACTTCTCAGAAGAATTTGATTTGTGGTGATGGGAGAGAGATAAAAGCTCATTTATGAAAGACATGAACATGCTGCATACGTAGCTGTTTATCAGTAAATATCTCCACTGAGATTAAGAAAAGCAGTAGCATAATAAATTAAGTACTTCCTGGTATGGATACTGTACTGGTAACTTCCCAAAAGAATCTGGATTATGGTGAGGGTTAGAGAAAAAAGCTCATTTAGGAACGACATGAACATGCTGCGTAGGTAGCTGTTTATCAGTAAATATCTCCACTAACATTAAGAAAAGCATTAGCTTAATAAATTAAGTACTTCCTGGTATGGTTACTGTACTGGTAACTCCCCAAAAGGATCTGGATTGTGGTGAGGGAACAGAGGAAAAAGCTCATTTAGGTCCTTCACTTATGAAGGGGGTAGGCAGCTGTATATCAGGGAGTAATCCTTCTGAGAATAAAAACAGCTGGAGCTTGTTAAGGTAATTACACAGGGGAAAGGATAATGTACTGGGAACTCCTCAGAAGAATCTGATTTGTGGTGAGGGGAGAGAGATAAAAGCTCATTTAGGAACGACATGAACATGCTGCATCCGTAGCTGTTCATCAGTAAATATCTCCACTGAGATTAAGAAAAGCAGTAGCTTAATAAATTAAGTACTTCCTGGTATGGTTACTGTACTGGTAACTCCCCAAAAGAATCTAGATTGTGGTGAGGGAAGAGAAGAAATAGCTCATTTAGGACTTGCATTTACGAAGGGGGTAGGCAGCTGTATATCAGGGAGTAAACCTTTTGAGAATAAAAACAGCTGGAGCTTGTTAAGGTAATTACACAGGGGAAAGGATAATGTACTGCGAACTCCTCAGAAGAATCTGATTTGTGGTGAGGGGAGAGAGATAAAAGCTCATTTAGGAACGACATGAACATGCTGCGTAGGTAGCTGTTTATCAGTAAATATCTCCACTGAGATTAAGAACAGCAGTAGCTTAATAAATTAAGTACTTCCTTGTATGGTTATTGTACTGGTAAATCTCCAAAAGTATCTGGATTGTGGTGAGGGAACAGCGGAAAAAGCTCATTTAGGACCTGCACTTACGAAGGGGGTAGGCAGCTGTATATCAGGGAGTAAACTTTCTGAGAATAAAAACAGCTGGAGCTTGTTAAGGTAATTACACAGGGGAAAGGATAATGTACTGGGAACTCCTCAGAAGAATCTGATTTGTGGTGAGGGGAGAGAGATAAAAGCTCATTTAGGAACGACATGAACATGCTGCGTAGGTAGCTGTTTATCAGTAAATATCTCCACTGAGATTAAGAAAAGCAGTAGCTTAATAAATTAAGTACTTCCTGGTATGGTTACTGTACTGGTAACTCCCCAAAAGAATCTGGATTGTGGTGAGGGAACAGAGAAAAAAGCTCATTTCGGACCTGCACTTACGAAGGGGGTAGGCAGCTGTATATCAGGGAGTAAACCTTCTGAGAATAAAAACAGCTAGAGCTTGTTAAGGTAATTACACAGGGGAAAGGATAATGTACTGGGAACTCCTCAGAAGAATCTGATTTGTGGTGAGGGGATAGAGACAAAAGCTCATTTAGGAACGACATGAACATGCTGTCTCCACTGAGATTAAGAAAAGCAGTAGCTTAATAAATTAAGTACTTCCTGGTATGGTTACTGTACTGGTAACTCCCCAAAAGAATCTTGATTGTGGTGAGGGAACAGAGAAAAAAGCTCATTTAGGACCTGCACTTACGAAGGGGGTAGGCAGCTGTATATCAGGGAGTAAACATTCTGAGAATAAAAACAGCTGGAGCTTGTTAAGGTAATTACACAGGGGAAAGGATAATGTACTGGGAATTCCTCAAAAGAATCTGATTTGTGGTGAGGGTAGAGAGATAAAAGCTCATTTAGGAACAACATGAACATGTTGCATACGTAGCTGTTTATTAGTAAATATCTCCAATGAGATTAAGAAAAGAAGGAGCTTAATAAATTAAGTACTTCCTGGTATGGATACTGTACTGGTAACTCCCCAAAAGAATCTGGATTGTGGTGAGCGAACAGAGAAAAAAGCTCATTTAGGAACGACATGAACATGCTGCGTAGGTAGCTGTTTATCAGTAAGTATCTCTACTGAGATTAAGAAAAGCAGTAGCTTAATAAATTAAGTACTTCCTGGTATGGTTACTGTACTGGTAACTCCCCAAAAGAATCTGGATTGTGGGGAGGGAACAGAGAAAAAAGCTCATTTAGGACCTGCACTTACGAAGGGGGTAGGCAGTTGTATATCAGGGAGTAAACCTTCTGAGAATAAAAACAGCTGGAGCTTGTTAAGGTAATTACACAGGGGAAAGGATAATGTACTGGGAACTCCTCAGAAGAATCTGATTTGTGGTGAAGGGAGAGAGATAATAGCTCATTTAGGAACGACATGAACATGCTGCGTAGGTAGCGGTTTATCAGTAAATATCTCCACTGAGATTAAGAAAAGCAGTACCTTAATAAATTAAGTACTTCCTGGTATGGTTACTGTACTGGTAACTCCCCAAAGGAATCTGGATTGTGGTGAGGGAACAGAGAAAAAGCTCATTTAGGACCTGCACTTACGAAAGGGGTAGGCAGGTGTATATCAGGGAGTAAACCTTCTGAGAATAAAAACAGCTGGAGCTTGTTAAGGTAATTTCACAGGGGAAAGGATAATGTACTGGGAACTCCTCAGAATAATCTGATTTGTGGTGAGGGGAGAGAGATAAAAGCTCATTTAGAAACGACATGAACATGCTGCGTAGGTAGTTGTTTATCAGTAAATATCTCCACTGAGATTAAGAAAAGCAGTAGCTTAATAAATTAAGTACTTCCGGGTATGGTTACTGTACTGGTAACTCCCCAAAAGAATCTGGATTGTGGTGAGGGAACAGAGAAAAAGGCTCATTTAGGACCTGCACTTACGAAGGGGGTAGGCAGCTGTATATCGGGGAGTAAACCTTCTGAGAATAAAAACAGCTGGAGCTTGTTAAGGTAATTACACAGGGGAAAGGATAATGTACTGGGAACTCCTCAGAAGAATCTGATTTGTGGTGAGGGGAGAGAGATAAAAGCTCATTTAGGAACGACATGAACATGCTGCGTAGGTAGCTGTTTATCAGTAAATATCTCCACTGCGAATAAGAAAAGCAGTAGCTTAATAAATTAAGTACTTCCTGGTATGGTTACTGTACTGGTAACTCCCAAAAATAATCTGGATTGTGGTGAGGGAACAGAGAAAAAAGCTCATTTAGGACCTGCACTTACGAAGGGGGTAGGCAGCTGTATATCAGGGAGTAAACCTTCTGAGAATAAAATCAGCTAGAGCTTGTTAAGGTAATTACACAGGGGAAATGATAATGTACTGGGAACTCCACAGAAGAATCTGATTTGTGGTGAGGGGAGAGAGATAAAAGCTCATTTAGGAACGACATGAACATGCTGCGTAGGTAGCTGTTTATCAGTAAATATCTCCACTGAGTTTAAGAAAAGCAGTAGCTTAATAAATTAAGTACTTCCTGGTATGGTTACTGTACTGGTAACTCCCCAAAAGAATCTGGATTGTGGTGAGGGAACAGAGAAAAAAGCTCATTTAGGACCTGCACTTACGAAGGGTGTAGGCAGCTGTATATCAGGGAGTAAAACTTCTGAGAATAAAAACAGCTGGAGCTTGTTAAGGTAATTACACAGGGGAAAGGATAATGTACTGGGAACTCCTCAAAAGAATCTGATTTGCGGTGAGGGTAGAGAGATAAAAGCTCATTTAGGAACAACATGAACATGTTGCATACGTAGCTGTTTATTAGTAAATATCTCCAATGAGATTAAGAAAAGAAGGAGCTTAATAAATTAAGGACTTCCTAGTATGGATACTGTACTGGTAACTCCCCAAAAGAATCTTGATTGTGGTGAGGGAACAGAGAAAAAAGCTCATTTAGGACCTGCACTTACGAAGGGGGTAGGCAGCTGTATATCAGGGAGTATACATTCTGAGAATAAAAACAGCTGGAGCTTGTTAAGGTAATTACACAGGGGAAAGGATAATGTACCTTGAACTCCTCAGAAGCATCTGATTTGTGATGAGGGGATAGAGATAAAAGCTCATTTAGGAACGACATGAACATGCTGCGTAGGTAGCTGTTTATCAGTAAATATCTCCACTGAGATTAAGAAAAGCAGTAGCTTAATAAATTAAGTACTTCCTGGTATGGATACTGTACTGGTAACTCCCCAAAAGAATCTGGATTGTGGTGAGGGAAGAGAGAAAAAAGCTCATTTAAGAACGACATGAACATGCTGCATAGGTAGCTGTTTATCAGTAAATATCTCCACTGAGATTATGAAAAGCAGTAGCTTAATAAATTAAGTACTTCCTGGTAGGGTTACTGTACTGGTAACTCCCCAAAAGAATCTGGATTGTGGTGAGGGAACAGAGAAAAAAGCTCATTTAGGACCTGCAATTACGAACGGGGTAGGCAGCTGTATATCAGGGAGTATCGCTTCTGAGAATAAAAACAGCTGGAGCTTGTTAAGGTAATTACACAGGGGAAAGGATAATGTACTGGGAACTCCTCAGAAGAATCGGATTTGTGGTGAGGGGAGAGAGATAAAAGCTCATTTAGGAACAACATGAACATGCTGCGTAGGTAGCTGTTTATCAGTAAATATCTCCACTGAGATTAAGAAAAGCAGTAGCTTAATAAATTAAGTACTTCCTGGTATGGTTACTGTACTGGTAATTCCCCTAAAGAATCTGGATTGTGGTGAGGGAACAGAGAAAAAAGCTCATTTAGGACCTGCATTACGAAGGGGGTAGGCAGCTGTGTATCAGGGAGTAAACCTTCTGAGAATAAAAACAGCTGGAGCTTGTTAAGGTAATTACACAGGGAAAGGATAATGTAATGGGAACTCCTCAGAAGAATCTGACTTGTGGTTAGGGGAGAGAGATAAAAGCTCATTTAGGAACGACATGAACATGCTGCGTACGTAGCTGTTTATCAGTAAATATCTCCACTGAGATTAAGAGAAGCAGTAGCTTAATAAATTAAGTACTTCCTGGTATGGAAACTGTACTGGTAACTCCCCAAATGAATCTGGATTGTGGTTAGGGAACAGAGAAAAAAGCTCATTTAGGACCTGCACTTACGAAGGGGGTAGGCAGCTGTATATCAGGGAGTAAACCTTCTGAGAATAAAAACAGCTGGAGCTTGTTAAGGTAATTACACAGGGGAAAGGATAAAGTACTGGGAACTCTTTAGAACAATCTGATTTGTGGTGAGGGGAGAGAGATAAAAGCTCATTTAGGAACGACATGAACATGCTGCGTAGGTAGCTGTTATCAGTAAATATCTCCACTGAGATTAAGAAAAGCAGTAGCTTAATAAATTAAGTACTTCCTGGTATGGATACTGTACTGGTAACTCCCCAAAAGAATCTGGATTGTGGTGAGGGAAGAGAGAAAAAAGCTCATTTAGGAACGACATGAACATGCTGCGTAGGTTGCTGTTTATCAGTAAATATCTACACTGAGATTATGAAAAGCAGTAGCTTAATAAATTAAGTACTTCCTGGTATGGTTACTGTACTGGTAACTCCCCAAAAGAATCTGGATTGTGGTGAGGGAAGAGAGAAAAAAGCTCATTTAGGACCTGCACTTACGAAGGGGGTAGGCAGCTGTATATCAGGGAGTAAACCTTCTGAGAATAAAAACAGCTGGAGCTTGTTAAGGTACTTACACAGGGGAAGGATGATGTGCTGGGAACTCCTCAGAACACTCTGATTTGTGGTGAGGGGAGAGAGATAAAAGCTATTTTGGAACGACATGAACATGCTGCCTAGGTAGCTGTTTATCAGTAAATATCTCCACTGAGATTAAGAAAGGCAGTAGCTTAATAAATTAAGTACTTCCTGGTATGGTTACTGTACTGGTAACTCCCCAAAAGAATCTGGATTGTGGTGAGGGAACAGAGAAAAAAGCTCATTTAGGACCTGCACTTACGAAGGGGGTAGGCAGCTGTATATCAGGGAGTAAACCTTCTGAGAATAAAAACAGCTGGAGCTTGTTAAGGTAATTACACAGGGGAAAGGATAATGTACTGGGAACTATTCAGAAGCATCTGATTTGTGGTGAGGGGAGAGAGATAAAAGCTCATTTAGGAACGACATGAACATGCTGCTTAGGTAGCTGTTTATCAGTAAATATCTACACTGAGATTAAGAAAAGCAGTAGCTTAATAAATTAAGTACTTCCTGGTATGGTTACTGTACTGGTAACTCCCCAAAAGAATCTGGATTGTGGTGAGGGAACAGAGACAAAAGCTCATTTAAGACCTGCAATTACGAACGGGGTAGGCAGCTGTATATCAGGGAGTATCGCTTCTGAGAATAAAAACAGCTGGAGCTTGTTAAGGTAATTACACAGGGGAAAGAATAATGTACTGGGAACTCCTCAGAAGAATCGGATTTGTGGTGAGGGGAGAGAGAAAAAAGCTCATTTAGGAACGACATGAACATGCTGAATACGTAGCTGTTTATAAGTAAATATCTCCACTGAGATTAAGAAAAGCAGTAGCTTAATAAATTAAGTACTTCCTGGTTTAGATACTGTACTGGTAACTCCCAAAAAGTATCTGGATTGTGGTGAGGGAACAGAGAAAAAAGCTCATTTAGGAACGACATGAACATGCTGCGTGGGTAGCTGTTTATCAGTAAATATCTCCACTGAGATTAAGAAAAGCAGCAGGTTAATAAATTAAGTACTTCCTGGTATGGTTACTGTACTGGTAACTCCCCAAAAGAATCTGGATTGTGGTGAGGGAACAGAGAATAAAGCTCATTTAGGACCTGCACTTACGAAGGGGGTAGGCAGCTGTATATCAGGGAGTAAACCTTCTGAGAATAAAAACACCTGGAGCTTGTTAAGGTAATTACACAGGGGAAAGGATAATGTACTGGGAACTCTTCAGAAGAATCTGATTTGTGGGGAGGGGAGAGACATAAAAGCTCATTAAGAACGACATGTACATGATGCGTAGGTAGCTGTTTATCAGTAAATAAATCCACTGAGATTTAGAAAATCAGTAGCTTAATAAATTAAGTACTTCCTGGTATGGTTACTGTACTGGTAACTCCCCAAAGTATCTGGATTGTGGTGAGGGAACAGAGAAAAAAGCTCATTTAGGAACTGCCCTTACGAAGGGGGTAGGCAGCTGTTTATCAGGGAGTACAAATTCTGAGAATAAAAACAGCTGGAGCTTGTTAAGGTAATTACACAGGGGACAGGATAATGTACTGGGAACTCCTCAGAAGAATCATATTTGTGGTGACGGGAGAGAGATAAAAGCTCATTTAGGAACGACATGAACATGCTGCGTAGGTACCTGTTTATCAGTAAATATCTCCACTGAGATTAAGAAAAGCAGAAGCTTAATAAATTAAGTACTTCCTGGTATGGATACTGTACTGGTAACTCCCCAAAAGAATCTGGATTGTGGTGAGGGAACAGAGAAAAAAGCTCATTTAGGACTTGCACTTACGAAGGGGGTAGGCAGTTGTATATCAGGGAGTAAACCTTCTGAGATTAAAAACAGCTGGAGCTTGTTAAGGTAATTACACAGGGGAAAGGATAATGTACTGGGAACTCCTCAGAAGAATCTTATTTGTGGTGAGGGGAGAGAGATAAAAGCTCATTTAGGAACGACATGAACATGCTGCTTAGGTAGCAGATATAAGTAAATATCTCCACTGAGATTAAGAAAAGCAGTAGCTTAATAAATTAAGTACTTCCTGGTATGGTTACTGTACTGGTAACTCCCCAAAAGAATCTGGATTGTGGTGAGGGAAGAGAGAAAAAAGCTCATTTAGGACCTGCACTTACGAAGGGGGTAGGCAGCTTTATATCAGGGAGTAAACATTCTGAGAATAAAAACAGCTGGAGCTTGTTAAGGTAATTACACAGGGGAAAGGATAATGTACTGGGAACTCCTCAGAATAATCTGATTTGTGGTGAGGGGAGAGAGATAAAAGCTCATTTAGAAACGACATGAACATGCTGCGTAGGTAGTTGTTTATCAGTAAATATCTCCACTGAGATTAAGAAAAGCAGTAGCTTAATAAATTAAGTACTTCCGGGTATGGTTACTGTACTGGTAACTCCCCAAAAGAATCTGGATTGTGGTGAGGGAACAGAGAAAAAGGCTCATTTAGGACCTGCACTTACGAAGGGGGTAGGCAGCTGTATATCGGGGAGTAAACCTTCTGAGAATAAAAACAGCTGGAGCTTGTTAAGGTAATTACACAGGGGAAAGGATAATGTACTGGGAACTCCTCAGAAGAATCTGATTTGTGGTGAGGGGAGAGAGATAAAAGCTCATTTAGGAACGACATGAACATGCTGCGTAGGTAGCTGTTTATCAGTAAATATCTCCACTGCGAATAAGAAAAGCAGTAGCTTAATAAATTAAGTACTTCCTGGTATGGTTACTGTACTGGTAACTCCCAAAAATAATCTGGATTGTGGTGAGGGAACAGAGAAAAAAGCTCATTTAGGACCTGCACTTACGAAGGGGGTAGGCAGCTGTATATCAGGGAGTAAACCTTCTGAGAATAAAATCAGCTAGAGCTTGTTAAGGTAATTACACAGGGGAAATGATAATGTACTGGGAACTCCACAGAAGAATCTGATTTGTGGTGAGGGGAGAGAGATAAAAGCTCATTTAGGAACGACATGAACATGCTGCGTAGGTAGCTGTTTATCAGTAAATATCTCCACTGAGTTTAAGAAAAGCAGTAGCTTAATAAATTAAGTACTTCCTGGTATGGTTACTGTACTGGTAACTCCCCAAAAGAATCTGGATTGTGGTGAGGGAACAGAGAAAAAAGCTCATTTAGGACCTGCACTTACGAAGGGTGTAGGCAGCTGTATATCAGGGAGTAAAACTTCTGAGAATAAAAACAGCTGGAGCTTGTTAAGGTAATTACACAGGGGAAAGGATAATGTACTGGGAACTCCTCAAAAGAATCTGATTTGCGGTGAGGGTAGAGAGATAAAAGCTCATTTAGGAACAACATGAACATGTTGCATACGTAGCTGTTTATTAGTAAATATCTCCAATGAGATTAAGAAAAGAAGGAGCTTAATAAATTAAGGACTTCCTAGTATGGATACTGTACTGGTAACTCCCCAAAAGAATCTTGATTGTGGTGAGGGAACAGAGAAAAAAGCTCATTTAGGACCTGCACTTACGAAGGGGGTAGGCAGCTGTATATCAGGGAGTATACATTCTGAGAATAAAAACAGCTGGAGCTTGTTAAGGTAATTACACAGGGGAAAGGATAATGTACCTTGAACTCCTCAGAAGCATCTGATTTGTGATGAGGGGATAGAGATAAAAGCTCATTTAGGAACGACATGAACATGCTGCGTAGGTAGCTGTTTATCAGTAAATATCTCCACTGAGATTAAGAAAAGCAGTAGCTTAATAAATTAAGTACTTCCTGGTATGGATACTGTACTGGTAACTCCCCAAAAGAATCTGGATTGTGGTGAGGGAAGAGAGAAAAAAGCTCATTTAAGAACGACATGAACATGCTGGCATAGGTAGCTGTTTATCAGTAAATATCTCCACTGAGATTATGAAAAGCAGTAGCTTAATAAATTAAGTACTTCCTGGTAGGGTTACTGTACTGGTAACTCCCCCAAAAGAATCTGGATTGTGGTGAGGGAACAGAGAAAAAAGCTCATTTAGGACCTGCAATTACGAACGGGGTAGGCAGCTGTATATCAGGGAGTATCGCTTCTGAGAATAAAAACAGCTGGAGCTTGTTAAGGTAATTACACAGGGGAAAGGATAATGTACTGGGAACTCCTCAGAAGAATCGGATTTGTGGTGAGGGGAGAGAGATAAAAGCTCATTTAGGAACAACATGAACATGCTGCGTAGGTAGCTGTTTATCAGTAATATCTCCACTGAGATTAAGAAAAGCAGTAGCTTAATAAATTAAGTACTTCCTGGTATGGTTACTGTACTGGTAATTCCCCTAAAGAATCTGGATTGTGGTGAGGGAACAGAGAAAAAAGCTCATTTAGGACCTGCATTACGAAGGGGTAGGCAGCTGTGTATCAGGGAGTAAACCTTCTGAGAATAAAAACAGCTGGAGCTTGTTAAGGTAATTACACAGGGAAAGGATAATGTAATGGGAAACTCCTCAGAAGAATCTGACTTGTGTTAGGGGAGAGAGATAAAAGCTCATTTAGGAACGACATGAACATGCTGCGTACGTAGCTGTTTATCAGTAATAATCTCCACTGAGATTAAGAGAAGCAGTAGGCTTAATAAATTAAGTACTTCCTGGTATGGAAACTGTACTGGTAACTCCCCAAATGAATCTGGGATTGTGGTTAGGGAACAGAGAAAAAAGCTCATTTAGGACCTGCACTTACGAAGGGGGTAGGCAGCTGTATATCAGGGAGTAAACCTTCTGAGAATAAAAACAGCTGGAGCTTGTTAAGGTAATTACACAGGGGAAAGGATAAAGTACTGGGAACTCTTTAGAACAATCTGATTTGTGGTGAGGGGAGAGAGATAAAAGCTCATTTAGGAACGACATGAACATGCTGCGTAGGTAGCTGTTATCAGTAAATATCTCCACTGAGATTAAGAAAAGCAGTAGCTTAATAAATTAAGTACTTCCTGGTATGGATACTGTACTGGTAACTCCCCAAAAGAATCTGGATTGTGGTGAGGGAAGAGGAGAAAAAGCTCATTTAGGAACGACATGAACATGCTGCGTAGGTTGCTGTTTATCAGTAAATATCTACACTGAGATTATGAAAAGCAGTAGCTTAATTAATTAAGTACTTCCTGGTATGGTTACTGTACTGGTAACTCCCCAAAAGAATCTGGATTGTGGTGAGGGAAGAGAGGAAAAAAGCTCATTTAGGACCTGCACTTACGAAGGGGGGTAGGCAGCTGTATATCAGGAGTAAACCTTCTGAGAATAAAAACAGCTGGAGCTTGTTAAGGTACTTACACAGGGGAAGGATGATGTGCTGGGAACTCCTCAGAACACTCTGATTTGTGGTGAGGGGAGAGAGATAAAAGCTATTTTGGAACGACATGACATGCTGCCTAGGTAGCTGTTTATCAGTAAATATCTCCACTGAGATTAAGAAAGGCAGTAGCTTAATAAATTAAGTACTTCCTGGTATGGTTACTGTACTGGTAACTCCT